>NC_084731.1:29818511-30118511 GCF_033978785.1 Entelurus aequoreus | reverse complement strand
GCCCAAGGACACAACGGAAGTAATTCGGATGGCGGAAGCGGGGATCAAACCTGGAACCCTCAAGTTGCTGGCACAGCCACTCTACCAACCAAGCTATGCCACCATATCGTAAGAGATATGTGTAGACTGCAATATGACTCAAGTAAACAACACCAAAATGTTATATGCTCCATAGAAAATATAGAACATTACACACGGCGCTCAAAATCTATCAAAATGTTTTAGTACGACTTTGGTAATGTTACGACGGGGGGGGGGGGGGGGGGGGGGGGGTGGTTCGCAGCTTACTGCAGGGTTTGTTCCCCCGGGATGCAAACGGACCACAGGATGTGCAGGTAAGAGCATGGTTTATTCTTGAAAAATCAAAGAGGTACAAAAAACAGAAAACAAACTGACGGAACAACGTGCCGATCACACTCGAAGCTAAGGCTACCACTTAGCATAGAATAGAGACAAGCAATACTTACGTAACATGTTGCATAAGCAAACAAAGAAGCCAGGCTGACTGACCGGCAAAGGCAGGCTTAAATAATGCCTCTGATTAGTGCTCGGGGAACAGGTGAGCGTCCCGAACACCAATCAGAGGCAGGTGAAACCAATAAGCAACCATGGCAACCAAAACAAACTCAAGGGTACACAAAACAGGAACTGAGGGAGTCCAAAATAACAGAAAATAACAAAACATGATCCGGGCCACGGATCATGACAGGTAAGCTATGAAGCTGCACCGCTTGATGGATTGTACTGTGCTTCAACATACGAGTATTATTATGGTGTGTGTATAAGGTAAGACGTGTTTAGGGCACGTCCGACCGGTAGGAGGCCACGGGGAAGACCCAGGACACGTTGGGAAGACTATGTCTCCCGGCTGGCCTGGGAACGCCTCGGGATCCCCCGGGAGGAGCTGGACGAAGTGGCTGGGGAGAGGGAAGTCTGGGCTTCCCTGCTGCTGCCCCCGCGACCTGACCTCGGATAAGCGGAAGAAGATGGATGGATGGATGGATATTATCTGGTGTTTTGTTTTACAATATTATGCAAAAGCAACTTTTCTTACCTTCTGGTACCTGCTGATGTGTATTTGGGATCTGCATAAGGCCTGAACATTTGCGCGCATCCGCCTTTGTGGTTTGTGCCGACAACGTAGTCAATAAGCTTCTTCTTTGTCTCTATCTTCTTGTTATGGGACATTCATTCTCCACTGTTGCCATTTCTAATATAAAGTAGTGTAAAGTTCTTACTTATATCCATACTTGCCAACCCTCCCAAATTTTCCGGGAGCCTCCCGAAATTCAGCGCCTCTCCCGAAAACCTCCCGGGACAAATATTCTCCCGAAAATCTCCCGATTTTCTGCCGGAGCTGGAGGCCACGCCCCCTCCAGCTCCATGCGGACCTGAGTGAGGACAGCCTTTTTTCACGTCCGCTTTCCCACGATATAAACAGCGTGCCTGCCCAATCACGTTATTCCATACGAGGCGTCCGGCATACCGCCGATGAGCATTGTGCAGATGGAGAAGATCTTCTCGGCGTCCGTGTTGGCGCACAGGTTGCCAAAGCCGACGCTGGTCAGGCTGCTGAGGGTGAAGTAGAGGGCGGCGATGTACGAGCTGCGGGCTGCCGACCGTGTTGTTGACGTAGGGCATCTCCAGGCGTTTGCCCAGCTCATGGAGCCATCCTTGGGGAAGAGACGGGAGGACAACAGGGTGACAAGAACTAAATCATCCAGACTAGAGATAAATTGTATTATTATGTTTATCTTACCTAAAAATGAATATATTTATTAATTTTTAAAAAACAAACCTAAATACATTTTTATTATATTTTGCTAAAAACATCCAAATTAATTGTATTTTTATTTGTATTTTTTCTGACTCCTTATTACGTCCAGCCATAGAATTATAAATTAAAATAAACATATTTGAAATAATTAATTTTAAATGATCATAATAATTCATTTAAAATAACCATATTTAATTATTAAAATAATTGCTTGTTTATCAACAACTTTAGCATTTTATTCATTACATTTTGAAGCTCTCAGAAGCCAAGTTATGTTATATTCCTTAAAATTTATTTATGCAAGTTTGAAGTATCAATTATCTAAACACAGTTTTGTTTGCATTTTTTCAGGATGTAGATTTATATATATATACACATAAAGATGAAATACTTGACTTGGTGAATTCTAGCTGTAAATATACTCCTCCCCTCTTAACCACGCCCCCAACCCCGCCCCCCACCCCAACTCATAATATGACCTCTTTAATGCGTCCTATAATCCGGTGTGCCTTTTGTATGAAAATAGACCTGATTAGACCTGCTCATCGGCAGTGCGCCTTATAATCCGGTGCGCCCTATGGTCCAGTAAAATACGGTACATTCTAATACTTTTAAAAAAAAATCAATTGCGCTATGTTTTTTATTTGCGTTAATCTCATTTATAATCTGTAACGTTACTGTCTCTGTATGCCTGCGGGTTGCCTCGCCCCATTAAGATGTGAGATCTACTTTATTTTAAAGGGACAACAGCTAATAATAAACATTTGACACGTAAATGAGCAATTATAGCCAATGACTAATTTTTATCTCCAATACCCTGGCAAGTTGATGTTAAAATTAAAACAAACACATCCAAAACAAGTACACGGATTTAATATTAAAAATATAAAATTCCAAGATTTGTGTCGTGACATGTTAAATATATAAACAGTGGGAGCAGTTTATAAACAAGACCACATTTAAAAGGAAATAAGTTGAAGCAGCTCATTCTAACATATCCTATACTTTCTTTGACACTATTATACTTCAATTTTAAAAGAACACGTTTACACAGAGTACAAAAGAATATAAGAAAAATTCTAGGCTTTTTAAAGCTTTATACAAAGCTACTTTGAATCATGTTACCATTTGAATACCTAGATAGCAGTGGGAGTATCAATCAATCAATCAATCAATCAATCAATCAATCAATCAATGTTTACTTATATAGCCCTAAATCACAAGTGTCTCAAAGGGCTGCACAAGCCACAACGACATCCTCGGCTCAGATCCCACATCAGGGCAAGGAAAAACTCAACCCAATGGGACAATGAGAGTACAGAAATGTGCCGCCACAACTAAACCGTAACTGAGAACGATACCGGTGTGCTCATGTCCCAGGGGCATATTAACGTACCAGCGGCCCAGTTACATGTACAGCTGGTACCGGTGGCATGTTAATGTACCAGCAGCCCTACCAGTGTGTAACATTTTACGACACACAAAAACTCCAGACTTGCAATGGAGGGGCATCTGGGCCAAAGCTGCAGCCATTATGTAGTCCATTATACTGCAGGGAGTTTAAGCAGCGAAGGTGTGGGATGGGGGTGGGGTGCATGTGTGCATCTCTGTGTTGTAGTCGTCCATTTTATTTTTGTCCTTAAGCCTGGAAGTCGCTCCGTTTGGCTTTGGGGAACAGAGTCAACATCCCAGGTATCCTCGAAAGAGGGGGCGGGGGGAGATTTCATGCCGTCTGTCGCTGGGGTGTTTACAGCATGGCCTTGCAGAGTGGGCTGAATTGTACCGCATTTTCCGGACCATAGGGTTATTATAAGGCGTACTGCCGATGAATGGTCTATTTTTGATCTTTTTTCATATATAAGGCATTATAGGGCACATTAAGGAATCATATTATTTTTTTCCTTGTGGTCTACATAACATGCAATGGTGATTCTTTGGTCAAAATATTGCTTAGATTATTTTTTACAGACCATTTCTGACAGTCGCTTTCGGATGCGCCGGTTTGTGGGCGGTCATATTTACGTGGCTCACCTACGGCAGCGTCTTCTCCCCCATCATCTTTGTTGTAGCGGTGTAGCGTGCAAGGACGGGAGTGGAAGAAGTGTCAAAAAATGGAGCTAACTGTTTTAATGACATTCAGACTTTACTTAAATCAATAACGGAGCAGCATCTCCTCATCCGGAAACAACAACACCGGAAATGTGTCCTGTGAAAATCCGTCCGACCGGAACTCTCTAATAACTAAAGTTCCTTGGGTGAATAATGTAAACTCACTACACCGGTATGTTTTAGTGCTTTCATGGTGAGTTTACTGACAGATATAAGTAAGAACTTTACACTACTTTATATTAGAAATGGCAACAGCGGAGGATGAATGTCCCATAACGAGAAGGGAGAGAAAAAGAAGAAGCTTATCGACTACGGTGTCGGCACGGACTACAAAGGCAGAGGCGCGCAATTTTTCAGGATTTATGCAGATCCCAAATACAGATCATATTATGCAAAAGTTGCTTTTGCATAATATTGCGAAACAAAACACCCGATAATATGTCTTACCTTATACACACACCAAAATAATACTCGTATGTTGAAACACATCAAGCAGTGCGGCTTCATAGCTTACCAAAGTCGTACTAAAACATTTTGATAGATTTTTGAGCGCCGTGTGTAATGTTCTATATTTTCAATGAAACGTATAAAATGTTGGTGTTGTTTACTTGAGTCATATTGCCATCATATTGCAGTCTACACGTATCTCTTATGTTTGACTGCCATCTACTGGTCACACTTATCATTACACCATGTACCAACTAAAATTGCATCCAGGTCGGTAAGCAAAACCAGAATTATTCCGTACATTAGGCGCACCGGGTTATAAGGCGCACTGTCGAGTTTTGAAGAAAAAAAAGGATTTTAAGTGCACCTTATAGTCCGGAAAATACGGGACATGAGGATTGTTTTAGTTAGTGCGAGTAGTTAGTGCGAGCAGACACATTCCAATGGTCTGTCTGCTCTAGTTGTCTGTTCTGGCCCTCAAAATGATCATAAATGTTATCAATTTTGCGATTAAATTCAGAAATCGTCACAGTTTGAAATAAACACAAGACATTGTTTCGACACGATACATTTAATTTTCTTTTCACCGTGCAAAGCTTGGAATTACATTGAATCGAATAGTAATGTTTTAAAAAGTATTGGTAGTGAATTGTATCGTAACCCACGTATCAAGATCCATATCGAATCTCAATTTAAGGTAGAGATGCACACTCCTAGCACTTACCATAAATCAACTGAACAATTTTTGGTTATTACATCTGCTTGATATTGGTATCGGCCATTCTCACTCATTGATGATCGGTATCGGAGTCGGCAGCATAAATCCCTAATCGGATTATCCCTAACTTCATAGACTTTAGGTTTTATTTTAGTAAATAAAACAGACCCCATGTAATTAAGTCTGGTAAAAGCAATACATTACTTTATAAAGCCTTGTTTTTGTTTTTATATGTGTATTTTTATTATACTTTAATGCATTTAAATGAAAATATCTCAGGTTGGAGTGAGAATAAAAATATCCATCCATCCATTCTCTACTGCCTGTCCCTACATTAATTAAATCAATTCATTACAGATTTTGGTAAGACTTTAGTATGGGGAACATATTCACCATTAATTACTTGCTTATTAAAGCAACAAATACTTAATTTAGAGTTATTTGGACACTAGGGGAACATATAAGGGTTAGGGTTAGGGTTACTAATAAGCAATAATTCTGAGGTTATTGAGGGACGACTCTTAGTTAATGGCTTACTGGTTGTATAATAAGGCCATGCAGAATAAGGCATTAATAAGTACTTAATAATGACTAATTAAGAGCCAATATGTTACTAATTTGCATGTTAATAAGCAACTAATTAATGGTGAATATGTGTTCCCCATACTAAAGTGTTACCTAGATTTTAATTAATACATTTTTAATAACTAATTAAAATATGTAAACAATGAGTAAATATTCGGTTTTGGGTGCAAACTTAATGCATGGGCTTATGATGACCATAATGACTGCCACTGTGTGTTAAGCACATAAGTACAGTAAAACAGTTCAATGCTCACTCCTGCTTGTCGTTAGGAATTAATTAGAGCGCAATTAAAATAAAATCCTGATTAAAAACAATGTGATGTGTTCCCCCAGCGGAACACGGGGTAAATCTGAAACACTGAGGTACAAAATATTACACCTTGAAAGACAAGAGACGCACACGATCATCGAAACGTTCTATTAAACTCTCTGATTGAAGAGATGAATCCATGAGTGTCTCTCAGCATCACCATCAACGACTCAGTGGTGACACCCACCAGTGTAAAGTTATACCGTAGCACACCCAAATGCTCTGGAAATTAAACAGGCTGCCAAGGTAATAAAGGGAGTAAAGCCCTAGCTGTGTTCGCTGACGACTCGGAGGGTGTTGAGGGGGCAGGTATTGCCATATTAGGACTGAGCAGAGGGGATCATACCCCACAACTTTATCATTACACCTCATCTAGTGAGGATTTACTTCTTGTTCAAAAATAGCTTAAACGAAGCTACAGCCTTAACCTGCACACTAGAAAATGTGGGGTTAAAAAATAACCCAATTTTTTAACCCAACTGCTGGTTCGGAAAAGGAACATTTTAACTCAACATTTTGGGTTAATTTTTTCAACCCAACTTTTGCGTTGAATTATTTAACCAAAAAGTTGAGTTATGATAACTTAATATTGGGTTATTTCCCACCAAACTATTGGGTTGAAATATTTAACTCAAAATTTGAGTTATGCTAACTCAATGTTGGGTGATTTTAAACAATGTTAATGAGATTAATCCAACTTTTTAATTAAAAAAAAGCCTTTTACCCAAAAATGCGTTACTCCTAGAAATACAACCCAAAAATGGTTCATAATTTTGAAAACCCAGAAATTTTGTTAAAATAATACCCTTATAACCCAAAAAATGGATTACTATTGTGGAGAATGCAGCTAATATTTTCCCATGTGTACACTTTGTGCTTGAATCTTATGTCCTCAAGTAAACTCTGTGTTGTGGTTTACTAGGGGGAGGTGACGGCGACAGACACTAGATGGCGGTATGAACAATGATTTATTATATATATTAATTATATATATATATAATAATCAAACTATACAAATAAACAATAGAGTGGAGTGTGAACTAGATCCAAAAGTGTATGTGGTGTTAGGCTAAGTGTGTAGTTAGCTGAAGTGTGTGTTACCAAGTGTTGAACGAGAGATGAGGAAGTCCAGGGGAAGAGGGGAATCCGTGTCCAAGCGGGAGGTCGAGATCCAAGGGGGCAGTCCGAGAAGCAGGGGAACGACGAGGAATGACGAGACACACAGCAACGTCAAAACACGGGAACGGAGGTCTGCGGTAGGATGACACGACAATGAAACACGGAAGGGAAAACACTGAGAGAGCAAGATACATAAAGCAGGAGATGATCGCTTACTGTACAGTAGACTATATTCCGGCGCCTGATGGCCGGTTCAGCAGGCTTATGAAGGCAGCGTCCTCATTACCGACAGGTGCGCCGATTGTTAGTGAATGATTGCAGCTGGTGGCTGCTGCAGAGCGGAGACTCGCACGGCGCGTCCCTGGAAGTGCGCCACAGCCATGGGCGTGTCCCAAGGTGAGACAAGCAGGGCGCAAGGATGAGAGAGCGCATGTGGGCGTGGCCCGCGGTGCGCTCGCCATGAGGCACAGATGAGGACGCATTGGAATGCGCCCTGGCCGTGACAGTATCCCCCCTCTATGGACAGATTCCAGATGTCCTAGAAGTCGAACCCCCCAAAAAACAAGAACAAGAGTCAAGGGAGGGTGGAGGGGCGAACTGGTGGTGGGTCGCCGGCCCAAGTGTCCCCGAATCCACCGGGGACGAGTCTGGTGGCGGCGGCGAGAAGAACGCCGCTGAGGCGGACGACCAAGGAACGGCCACCCTCTTGGCCGTCGGGACGGCTGAGGATCAGGCCGAGGAGCTGAGGTCGACGCTGCAGGCCGAGGGGCAGAGGTCGAGGCCAGCCTGGAAGCTGGCGGAGACGCAGGAGTCAGCCTGGAAGCTGGTGCTAGCTCGGAGGCTAGTTCGGGGACAGGTGCTAGCTCGGAGGCTAGTTCGGGGACAGGTGCTAGCTCGGAGGCTAGCTCGGGGACATGTGCTAGCTCGGAAGCTAGCTCGGGGACAGGTGCTAGCTCGGAGGCTAGCTCGGGGACAGGTGCTAGCTCGGAGGCTAGCTCGGGGTCAGGTGCTAGCTCGGACGCTAGCTCGGGGTCAGGTGTAGCTCGGACGCTAGCTCGGGCTCAGGTGCTAGCTCGGACGCTAGCTCGGGGTCAGGTGCTAGCTCAGACGCTAGCTCGGGGACAGGTGCTAGCTCGGACGCTAGCTCGGGGACAGGTGGTAGCTCGGACGCTAGCCAGGGGACTGGTGGCTGCGGCTGGGAAAAGCAGAAAACAGGTGGTATTTCTCTGGCAGGGGGTAGAATGTCTGGGTGCAGCTGTGCTACCACATCAGCACAGCCACCAGTGCTAAAATGAAAGAGTGATGGTATTGGTCTGGTAGGGGGTAGCCTGGCTGGATGCAGCACCACATCAGCACAGCCACCAGTACTACCCCCCCCCCCCCCCCCCCTCTGAACGCGGATGCCAGACGCTTCCAGCTGACTGAGGAACAGTCACTATGGGTGGGAGGTGGGTGGCCAGGCGGCGGGTAAATTCCTCCATCCCCATATTGGAGTTAAACAGTCCCTTGAAGGAGTGTTGAGGAGGGCTAGAAAAATTGTCCTGGGTGGAGGTAAAAGAAAAAGACATCCTGAGAGGGGCAGCAAGAAAAAAAAAAAATGGAGAGAAAGAAAAAAAAAACGTCACTGGGGGAGGGGCTAAAGTCACTGGGGGCGGGGCTAAGGAACTGTGCCGTCAGGTCCCTAATCAATTGGCCGGAATATACTGTTGTGGTTTACTAAGGGGGAGGTGACGGCGACAGACACTAGATGGCAGTATGAACAATGATTTATAATATATATTAACTATATATATATATATAATAATCAAACTATACAAATAAACAATAGAGTGGAGTGTGAACTAGATCCAAAAGTGTATGTGGTGTTAGGCTAAGTGTGTAGTTAGCTGAAGTGTGTGTTACCAAGTGTTGAACGAGAGATGAGGAAGTCCAGGGGAAGAGGGGAATCCGTGTCCAAGCGGGAGGTCGAGATCCAAGGGGGCAGTCCGAGAAGCAGGGGAACGACGAGGAATGACGAGACACACAGCAACGTCAAAACACGGGAACGGAGGTCTGCGGTAGGATGACACGACAATGAAACACGGAAGGGAAAACACTGAGAGAGCAAGATACATAAAGCAGGAGATGATCGCTTACTGTACAGTAGACTATATTCCGGCGCCTGATGGCCGGTTCAGCAGGCTTATGAAGGCAGCGTCCTCATTACCGACAGGTGCGCCGATTGTTAGTGAATGATTGCAGCTGGTGGCTGCTGCAGAGCGGAGACTCGCACGGCGCGTCCCTGGAAGTGCGCCGCAGCCATGGGCGTGTCCCAAGGTGAGACAAGCAGGGCGCAAGGATGTGAAGTGAAGTGAAGTGAAGTGAATTACATTTATATAGCGCTTTTTCTCAAGTGACTCAAAGCGCTTTACATAGTGAAACCCAATATCTAAGTTACATTCAAACCAGTGTGGGTGGCACTGGGAGCAGGTGGGTAAAGTGTCTTGCCCAAGGACACAACGGCAGTGACTAGGATGGCGGAAGCGGGGATCGAACCTGCAACCCTCAAGTTGCTGGCACGGCCACTCTACCAACCGAGCTATATATATATATATAGGATGAGAGAGCGCATGTGCGCGTGGCCCGCGGTGCGCTCGCCATGAGGCACAGATGAGGACGCATTGGAATGCGCCCTGGCCGTGACAGTATCCCCCCTCTATGGACAGATTCCAGATGTCCTAGAAGTCGAACCCCCCAAAAAACAAGAACAAGAGTCAAGGGAGGGTGGAGGGGTGAACTGGTGGTGGGTCGCCGGCCCAAGTGTCCCCGAATCCACCGGGGACGAGTCTGGTGGCGGCGGCGAGAAGAACGCCGCTGAGGCGGACGACCAAGGAACGGCCACCCTCTTGGCCGTCGGGAAGGCGGACGCAAGTGGTGCCATGATGCGTCTCGCCGGAGACGAGGAGGTGACATCGGAGGCAAAGAGGATGACGTCATCGGCAGCGTGGAAGCGACAGACATCGGCGGCGAGGAAGCGGCAGATGTCATCGGTGACGTGGAAGCGGCAGACGACATCGGCGGGGCAGGCGAGGAAGACGTCATCTGCAATGCAGGCATGGATGCAGCAGGCGTTGTCGGCGCCGGAGACGAGGACGGCTGAGGATCAGGCCGAGGAGCTGAGGTCGACGCTGCAGGCCACGTCCGTTGTGTCCTTGAGCAAGACACTTCACCCTTGCTCCTGATGGGCCCGGTTAGCGCCGTGCATGGCAGCTCCCGCCATCAGTGTGTGAATGTGTGAATGTGTGTGTGTGAATGGGTGAATGTGGAAAATAGTGTCAAAGCGCTTTGAGTTCTTTAAAAAAAGGTAGAAAAGCGCTATACAAGTATGACCCATTTACCATTTACCATAGTCGTAACAAACATAATAAAACCAGTCATTCTGAAAAAAAAAAAGTCAACGCCCGACAACAGCTGCCAAGCAATAGATTAATAATGAAGTAGGAAATAAAATAATGACGAGTCATTACATTTACAGCTCTCTATAGGAGTAGCTAATGGGCCTGCTCGTGATCATATGCCCTGACACAACATTTTTTGATTACAAATAAGATGCCGGATTACTTCCTCCTCTTTACAAACCAGCTTAGTGTAGATGCCAAATGGGATGACGAGATCAGCACTTTGCTACTTCACTATCACAAACAGTGTTTCTTTTTCAACTGCAAAATTATCATACATGGTGAATGTATGACCCAATGCTCACGTAATATTCATGTGAAAAAATAAAATGCTGCCATATTTTAATACCTTTGTTGCTCGTGACGACACATCTGGTTGCAGACTAAACACCGGCTCAAACACTTGGCGAGGAAAGAATCACTCAAGTAGCACACACCAAACTGCCTCTAGGTAATGTGGCATTTTTCCATGCCAACAAAGCAAGTATGCATAAAAACGTAAATTCAGACTCAAATTTTTCAAAATGCACTAGCTTGATGTTAATCTACTCTGGCAGCGCCATATATATGCTACCGATATGCTTTAGCGATATTGCATTGCGATTTCAACTGTTTTGTATGGGGGGAGTAGACGGCACAAACAATAAGAAGGCGTGGTATAGCTCTATGATTTATTATATATATATGATATATATACATAATGAAGAATCAATAATAATAATAAACTAGAGAATGGTGTGTGACAAAAATCCAAGAGTGTGTGGTGTGTGACTATGTGTGGGAATTACTTGCTGAGTGTTAGGAAGTCGGGGGCTATAGCGGGGCGTAGGAGGTCCGTGTCCAAGCGGGAGGTCAAGATCCAAGAGGCAGTCCTGGAAGCAGAGGAACAAGGAATGACAAAACGCACGGCTCGTCAACGCGGGAACAGAGGTCTGCAGTTGGAGCGACAAGGAGGACACGAGACAATCAAAAACACGGGAAAGAAAACACAGAAAGAGAGCAAGGTTGCATAGAGCTGGATGAACGCTTACGGTACACGAACACATGGTTACGTTCTGGCGCGGGATAGCAGGTTGAGCAGGCTTATGAAGGCAGGTCTGAACATCATCTCAGGTGTGCTGATTGCTGATAGATTGCAGCCGCCGGAGTGATGCGTGCAGGAGTTGAGCGGCCGTGGGCGTGTCCCGAGGTGCACTCCGTGGGCCGTGACATCAACGTCTACAAATTTAGTCATGAAAAATACAACTAAAATGCATGTTACAAATAAACAGCTAATGAGCTGGAAGCTGGAATCAAGCCTGGAACCATCAAGTTGCTAGCCCGGCCGCTCTACCATCTGTGCCACACAGTTCAAAAACATGCATGTTAGATTCATTGGAGACTCTAAAATGTCCGTAGGTGTGAATGGTTGTTTGTCTGACCTGTGGCTGACTGGCTAACAGTCCAGGACGTAACCCGACTCTCGCCTGAAGCCAACTGTGATAGGCTCCAGCTCACCTGTTTCACTAATTAGACAAGCAGTATATAAATGTATGGCTATTTTAAAATGTAATACACGTGTAATAATATTACTCAAGGGAAACAGCAAAAGTGGTCACTATGGACAGGTTGCCATGACAAATTCACTCTCAGCAAATACGCAAAGATCTATTTTTATTGAATGCAGCGGCAATTTCGCAAGAATGCGGTAGAGCGGGACAGGAAGTATGACATTTGAATTATATTGCTACTCTTCTGTAATCTATTTTTTGTCGTTCTTCCTGGCCTGTGCACAACTTTTTTTTTTACCAGATCATATATTGTTGTTAACGTCGCAGTACCCTAGAACATGTCTTCAGGATATAAGACCATAAACTTATATTGCAGCACATTTATATGACATTAACTATTTACAACAGGTGCCTGTGCACCAGTTTCTCTACACATCCAAACAAGAAACAACCTTTAGCAGACACAATTTGTTATGTTTTACAGGAACTGTACATACAGTATGCATTCATGCAGGCTAGTCATTTTACAAGTTAGAAGACACATATAATGAAACCGTGAATGGAGAATAAACAGAAGAGATATTACAGGGCCTTGGGATTTTTTTTTAAAGTGTTTAAATATTTATTGGGAATAATTATGGATATAAGACACCTGAATATCATTATGAATAAAAAGTGTCCTTACAATGCAAATTTCATGCACATGTGTAAGTCCAACACTAAGCAAACAAGCATGATTAATTGTGTGTATATCAACATACTGCAAATGTTGTTTTCTTTTGTACAAAGATATGATTACAACCCGCTATTATTAATATATAAAAAAATGTTTTTCTACAAACCCTGGTTCCATATCAGTTGGGAAATTGTGTTAGATGTAAATATAAACGGTATACAATGATTTGCGAATCATTTTCAACCCATGTTTAGTTGAATATGCTACAAAGACAACATATTTGATGTTCAAACTGATAAACATTTATTTTTTGTAAATAATCATTAACTTTAGAATTTGATGCCAGCAACACGTGACAAAGAAGTTGGGAAAGGTGGCAATAAATACTGATAAAGTTGAGGAATGCTCATCAAAAAGTTATTTGCTAACAACAAAGAGAAAAGCTAACCAAAGAAACGTGGAGTCTCCGGGTAAGAAGCCATTTAAACTAGAACTAGCCGGCGTCAGGCTGGATAATCCCTGCACACATAGCAATTCTCTTAGAATAAAACACAACTCACATAATGTTTTTTCTTTTGTGACCGTGTCAGAGGCAGGTACATTGTACCGAGGTAGCTAACTATGATGCGTTCAGTTTATCGCAACATCAAGCAAACAATCTGAATATCCCCGTCGTATCAATTCCTAGATATGGTCGAAACTATTTAAAGTGCAATACGCATAATAAACGCAACATTATTAATATTGCTACTTCGGATAATTTCAACAAACAATCCTCAAAACAGCCCACTACCTATAATATGGGCTTTTTAAACATAAGATCATTATCTTCCAAAACGCTATTAGTTAATGAAGTCATTAGAGACAACAACGTCGTTGGTCTCGCCGAGACCTGGCTCAAACCAGACGATTTTTTTGCGCTAAATGAAGCATCTCCTCCTAACTATACCAATACACATGTTGCCCGACCTCTTAAAAGGGGAGGGGGTGTCGCACTAATATACAATGAAAACTATAATCTTACACCTAACCTAAATAATAAATATAACTCGTTTGAGGTGCTCACTCTGAGGTTTGTCACACCGCTGCCTCTCCACCTGGCTGTTATCTACCGCCCCCCTGGGCCCTATTCGGACTTCATCAGTGAATTCTCAGAGTTTGTTGCCGATCTAGTGACGCACGCCGACAATATAATCATAATGGGGGACTTTAATATCCATATGAATACCCCATCGGACCCTCCATGCGTGGCGCTCCAGACTATAATTGATAGCTGTGGTCTTACACAAATAATAAATGAACCCACGCATCGCAACGGTAATACGATAGATCTAGTACTTGTCAGGGGTGTCACCACCTCTAAAGTTACGATACTCCCGTACACTAAAGTAATGTCCGACCATTACCTTATAAAATTCGAAGTTCTGACTCATTGTCAACAAACTAATAATAATAATAATAACTACTATAGCAGCCGCAACATTAATGCTGCCACAACGACGACTCTTACTGACCTACTGCCTTCGGTAATGGCACCATTCCCAAATTATGTGGGCTCTATTGATAACCTCACTAACAACTTTAATGACGCCCTGCGCGACACCATTGATATTGTAGCACCGCTAAAGCTAAAAAGGGCCCCTAAAAGGCGTACCCCATGGTTTACAGAAGAAATTAGAGCTCATAAATTATCATGTAGAAAGCTGGAACGCAAATGGCGTGCGACTAAACTTGAGGTCTTCCATCAAGCATGGTGTGATAGTTTAATAACTTATAAACGCATGCTTACCTCAGCTAAAGCTAAATATTACTCAAATCTCATCCACCTCAACAAAAATGATCCTAAATTTCTGTTTAGTACAGTAGCATCGCTAACCCAACAAGGGACTTCTCCCAGTAGCTCCACCCACTCAGCAGATGACTTTATGAATTTCTTTAATAAGAAAATTGAAGTCATTAGAAAAGAGATTAAAGACAATGCATCTCAGCTACAACTGGGTTCTATTAACACAGATAGGACTGTATATACGACGGATACCGCCCTCCAAAATAGTTTCTCTCTCTTTGATGAAATAACATTGGAGGAATTGTCAAAATGTGTAAATTGGACAAAACAAACAACATGTTTACTTGACCCAATTCCTGGGAAACTTATCAAGGAGCTTTTTGTATTGTTAGGTCCATCAGTATTAAATATTATAAACTTATCACTTTCCTCTGGCACTGTTCCCCTAGCATTCAAAAAAGCGGTTATTCATCCTCTACTCAAAAGACCTAACCTCGATCCTGATCTCCTGGTAAACTACCACCTTCCGTTTATCTCGAAAATCCTCGAAAAAATTGTCGCACAGCAGCTAAATGAACACTTAGCGTCTAACAATCTCTGTGAACCTTTTCAATCCGGTTTCAGGGCAAATCACTCTACGGAGACAGCCCTCGCAAAAATGACTAATGATCTATTGCTAACGATGGATTCTGATGCTTCATCTATGTTGCTGCTTCTTGATCTTAGCGCCGCTTTCGATACTGTTGATCATAATATTTTATTAGAGCGTATCAAAACGCGTATTGGGATGACAGACTTAGCCTTGTCTTGGTTTAACTCTTATCTTACTGACAGGATGCAGTGTGTCTCCCACAACAATGTGACCTCGGACTATGTTAAGGTAACGTGCGGAGTTCCCCAGGGTTCGGTTCTTGGCCCTGCACTCTTTAGTATTTACATGCTGCCGCTAGGTGACATCATACGCAAATACGGTGTTAGCTTTCACTGTTATGCTGATGACACCCAACTCTACATGCCCCTAAAGCTGACCAACACGCCGGATTGTAGTCAGCTGGAGGCGTGTCTTAATGAAATTAAACAATGGATGTCCGCTAACTTTTTGCAACTCAACGCTAAGAAAACGGAAATGCTGATTATCGGTCCTGCTCAACACTGACATCTATTTAATAATACCACCTTAACATTTGACAACCAAACAATTAAACAAGGCGACTCGGTAAAGAATCTGGGTATTATCTTCGACCCAACTCTCTCGTTTGAGTCACACATTAAGAGTGTTACTAAAACGGCCTTCTTTCATCTCCGTAATATCGCTAAAATTCGTCCCATTTTGTCCACAAGCGATGCTGAGATCATTATCCATGCATTCGTTACATCTCGTCTCGATTACTGTAACGTTTTATTTTCGGGCCTCCCTATGTCTAGCATTAAAAGATTACAGATGGTACAAAATGCGGCTGCTAGACTTTTGACAAAAACAAGAAAGTTTGATCATATTACGCCTATACTGGCTCACTTGCACTGGCTTCCTGTGCACCTAAGATGCGACTTTAAGGTTTTACTACTTACGTATAAAATACTACACGGTCAAGCTCCTGCCTATCTTGCCGATTGTATTGTACCATATGTCCCGGCAAGAAATCTGCGTTCAAAGAACTCCGGCTTATTAGTGATTCCCAGAGCCCAAAAAAAGTCTGCGGGCTATAGAGCGTTTTCTATTCGGGCTCCAATACCATGGAATGCCCTCCCGGTAAAAGTTAGAGATGCTACCTCAGTAGAAGCATTTAAGTCTCATCTTAAAACTCATTTGTATACTCTAGCCTTTAAATAGACTCCCTGTTTAGACCAGTTGATCTGCCGTTTCTTTTCTTTTCTTTTCTACTCTGCTCCAAACCCGGGGTGGACCGCTAGCCTGTTCATCAGATGGGGACATCTCTACGCTGCTGACCCGTCTCCACTCGGGATGGTTCCTGCTTGCCCCACTATGGACTGGACTCTCGCTGATGTGTTGGACTTTCACAATATTATGTCAGACCCACTCGACATCCATTGCTTTCGGTCTCCCCTAGAGGGGGGGGGGGGGGCACCCACATATGCGGTCCTCTCCAAGGTTTCTCATAGTCATTCACATTGACGTCCCACTGGGGTGAGTTTTCCTTGCCCGTATGTGGGCTCTGTACCGAGGATGTCGTTGTGGCTTGTACAGCCCTTTGAGACACTTGTGATTTAGGGCTATATAAATAAACATTGATTGATTGATTGATTGATTTGGAACATCCCACAAGTGAACAGGCAAATTGGGAACAGGTGGGTGCCATGATTGGGTATAAAAGTAGATCATATGAAATGCTCAGTGAGCAAATTGTTGAACAGTTTAAGAAAAACCTTTCTCAACCAGCTTTTGCAAGGAATTTAGGGATTTCACCATCTACGGTCCGTAATATCATCAAAGGGTTCAGAGAATCTGGAGAAATCACTGCACGTAAGCAGCTAAGCCCATGACCTTCGATCCCTCAGGCTGTACTGCATCAACAAGCGACATCAGTGTGTAAAGGATATCACCACATGGGCTCAGGAACACTTTAGAAACCCACTGTCAGTAACTACAGTTGGTCGCTACATCTGTAAGTGCAAGTTAAAACTCTCCTATGCAAGGCGAAAACCGTTTATCAACAACACCCAGAAACGCCGTCGGCTTCGCTGGGCCTGAGCTCATCTAAGATGGACTGATACAAAGTGGAAAAGTGTTCTGTGGTCTGACGAGTCCACATTTCAAATTGTTTTTGGAAACTGTGGACGTCGTGTCCTCCGGACCAAAGAGGAAAAGAACCATCCGGATTGTTATAGGCGCAAAGTTGAAAAGCCAACATCTGTGATGGTATGGGGGTGTATTAGTGCCCAAGACATGGGTAACTTACACATCTGTGAAGGCGCCATTATTGCTGAAAGGTACATACAGGTTTTGGAGCAACATATGTTGCCATCCAAGCAACGTTACCATGGACGCCCCTGCTTATTTCAGCAAGACAATGCCAAGCCACGTGTTACATCAACATGGCTTCATAGTAAAAGAGTGCGGGTACTAGACTGGCCTGCCTGTAGTCCAGACCTGTCTCCCATTGAAAATGTGTGGCGCATTATGAAGCCTAAAATACCACAACGGAGACCCCCGGACTGTTGAACAACTTAAGCTGTACATCAAGCAAGAATGGGAAAGAATTCCACCTGAGAAGCTTAAAAAATGTGTCTCCTCAGTTCCCAAACGTTTATTGATTGTTGTTAAAAGGAAAGGCCATGTAACACAGTGGTGAACATGCCCTTTCCCAACAACTTTGGCACGTGTTGCAGCCATGAAATTCTAAGTTAATTATTATTTGCAAAAAAAAAAAAAAAGTTTATGAGTTTGAACATCAAATATCTTGTCTTTGTAGTGCATTCAATTGAATATGGGTTGAAAAGGATTTGCAAATCATTGTATTCCGTTTATATTTACATCTAACACAATTTCCCAACTCATATGGAAACGGGGTTTGTATAAGGCTAAATAATTATTTCAATTGACGGAACATCTATTTCTTAGTGTAATGATATAGCTGGTGGGAGGTACAGTGCTAAATCACATTTGCAAACATATCGCTGCTATGAAAGTGCATTTAAGTGTCACCGCAAGAATTCAAATTTCACAGACAATTTAACCTCCAAAGGCCGTAGTGCTAAAGGAGGTGCTACTGTAGCGTGGATATTGGCAGTTGTCACAAGTTATTGTCTCCTCTGGCTGTTCCATTTGAATACTGTACACAAAAGAAAAGAAAATATGTCTCGGTTGGCTCCCAAATAAATAATTTTTCTCATAATAAATAAACCAAGTAAAATGTAATCATTTGTACCATGTACCAAATAAAATAGCTTCGAGGTCGGTAAGCACAGCCAAAATTATTCCGTACATTAGGCGCACCGGGTTTTTGAGAAAATTAAAGGATTTTAAGTGCGCCCTATAGTCCGAAAAATACAGTAACTTTCTGGTCATACTATCACATTAGAAAATGTTAACCATCCATTGTTGCTTGTCCTAATTTATTTAACTTTTATTTAACCAGGAAAAAAACAATTCCATTGAGATGAAAAACAAGGGAGTCCAAAGTTACACACAAAATTACATTGGCAATCACATTACAGATTAAAAGGACAGGATGGAAATCTAGTAAAACATTTACGGATAAATGAGGCAGCTTCAAATGCTCTCAGATTAGATTTAAAAGCATTTGACGATAACAACTCAGTCAGCTTCCAGTCTCTTTGCAGTCGGAGTACGTGCCCCATCATTCTCTTTCTCCTTTCGGAGACAATGTCAGACAGTGCTGCAACACCTTGCCCTTCTCATCAGCTCCTCGTTGGAGATGTGGTCTCTCCAGGAGATCTTCAGGATGGATCTGAGGCATCGTCAGTGGAAGACATCCAGCTTGTTGGTGATACTGGCTGTCTTCATCCACGTCTCACAGGCGTAGGTTGCTCTTGGTATGATCACTGACATGTACAGGCGTAGCTTGATGGCCGTTGTGATGGCTTTGGATGACCAGATGGCGGCATAGCTCGGTTGGTAGAGTGGCCGTGCCAGCAACTTGAGGGTTGCAGGTTCGATCGCTTCCGCCATTCTAGTCACTGCCGTTGTGTCCTTGGGCAAGAGACTTTACCCACCTGAGTTTGAGGCACCTTCTTATGTTTGATAAATGATAAATAAATGGGTTATACTTGTATAGCGCTTTTCTACCTTCAAGGTACTCAAAGCGCTTTGACAGTATTTCCACATTCACCCATTCACACACACATTCACACACTGATGGCGGGAGCTGCCATGCAAGGCGCTAACCAGCAGCCATCAGGAGCAAGGGTGATGTGTGTCTTGCCCAAGGACACAACGGACATGACTAGGATGGTAGAAGGTGGGGATTGAACCCCAGTAACCAGCAACCCTCCGATTGCTGGCACAGCCACTCTACCAACTTCGCCACGCCGTCCCCGTTGGAAAACAACATAAGTTTTGTCTCGTCAGCATTGAGAACCAGTTTTTGGTAAATAAGTGAATAAGTAAACAACCTGTTCAAGACATGATCCAAAGCAATAAATATTCGTCTACATAAAAATGCATATTAGCATCAGAGAAATGCTGTTCTAGATCATTAATGTACAAGATGAATCCCCAAAATAGAACCCTGTGGCAGCCCCTTATGAAATGTAACACATTCCAAACAAAGGCCCTCGTATTTAATACACTGGGACCTGTTTTCTAAATAATTTGAAAACCAGCTGACCGTATGTTCTGACAGTCCATTGAGAAATAGCCTGTGTTTTATAAAATAGCATGGTCTACAGTGTCAACAGCCTTGGAGAGATCAATAAAAAGTGAGGCATAGTACTGTTTTTTTACCAAGCACGACAATGATGTTATTTATCACCTTCATTGTAGCAGTGATAGTGCTGTGCTTTTTTCTGAAGCCTGATTGATATTTAGAGATAATTTTATTTGAATAGAGGAACTCTTTCAACTGATCACAAACAAGAAATTCCAGATGTTCTTTTAGGATTAGAGGTAAGATAAAGCCTACCCCAGCTGACTTGAAGCCAGCCAATCACAAGGTGCATATAGCAGTAATTGACACTAACATTCACCCCTATGGACAATTTACATCCCTAACACATCTAAGACAGGAACCCCAGAGCCGGTCCGGCAGGCCATAAACAGACGTGTCCAGCAGAGGACAAAGCACGGGAGAAGCATTGGACAGCCAGGCCCCAAGCCAGCGAGAGACCACAGAAAGGCGGGAAGCTCCGCCCCGAGGGGCCCAGAGACTCCCTGCAGCCGGATGGGAAGACCGCCCCACCAGCAACCGGGCCCCCACAGGCCTGCCCCCCCCGTAGAGCACGGCGGGGCCCGCCCCAGGCAGCCCCACCCAAGTCGGCCGCCGCAGGGATTCACCCACCCCACCTGCAGGGACCCCAACAATGGAGATGGACCATCCAACAACTGCCCAGGCGAATCCTGGAAGGGAAAAAAAAGTAAATCACAGACACGCTGACACACAAGGTCACTACCCTAGCAGCTGGCCGACACACACCGAGCTGCCACGATAGACGCAGGGACTAGACCCAGCAGGCCCCAACCAAGACGGGCATCCGGAAGGGGTGGACGGTGGGACCCTGGGGCCTCAAACACGCAGTGCTGACCCCCGCCGGACAAGCAGGCCCCAAGAGCGCCCCAAAATTTAAATATATATATATTTATATACATACATACGCACACACATATAAATATGCATATATACACACATATATACACGTATATAGTCAAGGTTTCTGTGGTTTATCCGTTTTACAGTTCTCAATACCGGGATAGAGCGGAACATATGTTAGGTCAGGAAAAAACACATCCCTACAAGCCTGTATACTGTATATACACATATATGTACACACAAAGAAAATTTACCAACAAGGTAAAGTGGATTTTATTTATTTTATCCCTAATCATTGTCGTGACCTGGCTGTTAAAGTTAAGGAGTTTTGTGATTTCAAATCACCTCATTATGTTCGTTTGATATCCATAATTTAATTCAATGTAGGAACTTTTCTATTTACCAACCCTGTTGAAGAACCAATTGAGATTGCACCGTATACTGCTGATATTGTCCTAATCCTTTCACTTTCGATTCCTACACTTTCTCCTTGCAAGAGGTGACATTACAAAGAGAGAACTAGAACAGCACTCGGAATCCAGACATTGATCCAGATCACACCTAAACTTAGTCTTAGACTTAGACTTAGACTAACTTTATTGATCCACAAGGGAAATTGTTCCACACAGTAGCTCAGTAATAAAGGATAAGGATGGAAAGGATAATGCACACAAGTGCACAAAAAGAGGGCGGAAACAAAAGGTATAAAGTAGACTAAAAATGTACCATAGTAGCAATATATACATATTATATATGCAGTATATAATATATACTGATATATCATATTATTATATTATATTATAGTTTTATATAGTATATACAATATATAACAAATCCCAAGTACCATGTACAATATTACTAAAATGTAATTACATATTCCTTATCATAATTCTGACATTTACTGAAAGTTCAATCAAAATCCCGCCATCCCATTTTGTGCTATATATAGCAGAATGAAAAAAAAACAAGAGTGAGGCCTCTTGTCAGTCCTCCACTCTATTTGTCTGTGTGGGTGGAGGCAGGGCCACAAGCATAGACACACAGAAGTTTCGGCTTCTATCGTGAGTGTAACATAATGCAAATGATCGGGATCAGTTCCAAAATGTATTGACATGTTTCTTATCCCACTTTGGACGAGTTTGATTCAAATCTGCCAAATAACTTTTGGAGCTATCTACAGCGCAATGAAAGAAACAGAGTGAATTATTTTGTCAGTCATCCACTAGTTTGTCTCTGTGGTTGAAGGCGTATGTATCATACACATAAGGTAACCTAGTAGAAATGATCAGAATCAGGGTCAAAATCTAATCAAATTGTTTTTGTCCCATTTCAGACATTTCCTGAATGATTCATTAAAATCCGCCCATAGGTTTTTGAGTCATGTGTCCAACAAACAGACAGACTAACCCTGGCAATCACATAACTTCCTGGCATAGGTCATTATGAATTTGAATTTAATCCTTTAGCGCAGTGGTCCCCAACCACAGGTCCGGGGACCGATACCGGTCCTTTACACATTTGCTACCGGGTCGCAGAGAAACATTAAATAATTTATAAATGACTGCATTTTCTCCAACTTAATCAGAATCAGAATCAGAATCAGAATAGTTTTTATTGCCATTGTTTGAGAACGGGTTCACAAACTAGGAATTTTTCTTGGTGCAATCGTGCAACATAAAACACATATTAACTTCGGACTGTCCCACTAGACCAGGGGTGTCAAACTTGTTTTCATTGAGGGCCACACCGCAGTCATGGCTGCCATTAGAGGGCCGCTTGTAACACAAAATAATTAATGAATTTGAAATTTTAATATATATTTTTTTAATTCTTACGTAAAGAGTAAAAAAAATCTGCGGATTTTACCACTGTTTTTTTACAGAAAAAAAGTTGCCAGACTTTTACTGTAAAATATACGGTGTGTTTTTTTTATTATTTATATTTTTACAACATATTGTTGTAAATAGAAATACAGTACCGCTGTTGAATTTTATTTTGGCAAATCAGGTGCGAGTTTTTTACCATAATAAAATGTCGTGCCATAAAATCATCAACCGTAGATTTTACAGTAAAAAAAAAAAAAACTGACAGCTCAGTCGACATAATTTTACTGTAAAAAAAACAAACATTGGTCGTTTTTTTTCAACTTACAGTAATATTCTGTAAAAAAAAAAAAAAAAAAACTCCCCAAAATTTAGTTAAATCTATTGGTCATTTTTATATTGTACAATTTGATGGATAACTTGCTTCGAAATCAAAAGTTAAGCAGTGTCATGTCTGTGTGATCATGTTTTGTTTTAGTCATGTTCGGTTTTGTTTTTGGACTTTTTGTGCACTTTTATTTGTCACCATAGCAACCATTAGTTTCACCTGGTTCACATCGTCATGTCAAGCACCTGTTTCACGTTTTGAGTCACGCACCTGTTTTCACTAATCATGTCACTATTATTTAAACTGATTGTTGCCAGGAAGTCTCCCTGGCGACATCACACTCCTGCCACTCTGTTCACCCTTATGTTGATGATCCATGCTGCTCTTTGTCACGCTTTTTCTCATGCCAAGTAAGTTTTTGTTTATTAATGCCACAGTTAGTGTTTTTGTTTCATTGTTCATAGTTTCTGCCTTTGTGCAAGTTTTGTTTTCATAGTCAAGTTTTTACCTCCGCTGTGAGCGCTTTTTGTTTATACCCTTTTGAGTTAAAATATTAAACATGTCCTCACCTGCACGCCATGTCCGGTCCAATTCATTTGCACCACGGGAGAACAAACCACGCCATAGACCAAGTCATGACAAGCAGATATTTAAGTATTTATTTAGATTTTGACCAACAAATTTAGATAATATAATATTTGTTGCAATATTGGACACTATTTTTTTCCCTGTCAAACTAAAAAAAAAACTTCAAGAAAATAAGTAAATAAAGAACATAAAAGGTATTTTATAGACACATATTATTTCCAGGTTTTTGCGGGCCATAAAAAATGACGTGAAGGGCCAGATCTTGGTGGGGGTGGGAGGAGTCTCTGCAGATTTTCTGAGCCCTGGTCAGGCAGCGGCTTTTTGTGATTTTCTTGATAGGAGGAAGAGAAGTCCTGATGATCTTTTCCGCCGTCCTCACCACTCTCTGCAGAGACTTCCAGTCTGAGGCACTGCAGGCTCCAGTCCAGACAGAGATGCTGTTGGTCAGTAGGCTCTCTATAGAGCCTCTGTAGAATGTGGTGAGAATGGAGGGATGGAACTGTGCTCTTTTCATTCGATGCAAAAAGTGGATGCGCTGCTGAGCTCTTTTTACAAGAGCTCTGGTGTGTAGGGACCAGGTCATATTGTCAGTTATCTACACCCCCAGGAACTTGGTGCTGCTTACGATCTCCACTGCTGTGTCGTTGAGTGAAGTGTGGCTTGACTGGTGCCTCCTGAAGTCGACGATGACCTCCTTGTCGATGTTCAGGACCAGGTTGTTGGTTCTGCACCAGTCAACCAGATGTTTCACCTCCTCCCTGTAGTCCATGTTTTTGAGATGTGTTGCGAACAAAGAGACGAACCAACCGTGGTGAAAACATAACCTCTGTGGCGGAGGTAAGAAAGTGCGCCACGTTCGTCGGGAGCAGGGGTCGGCAACCCAAAATGTTGAAGGAGCCATATTGGACCAAAAATACAAAAAAGCCGCAAAAAGTTAAAAGCCTTATATAAGTGTTATAAAGGAGGAGACACATTATATAAGTGTCTATATTAGCCTCCTATCGAAATGACTATTTGTTGACAGAAATGTTGAAATGTAATATTTATTGCACACATTTTTACAACATTGGAAACCCTTAGTAAAACGGCCTTGAGTTTGACATCTGTGCACTAGACCAGTGTTTTTCACACAAGTGTGCCATGAGATACAGTCTGGTATGCCGTGGGAGATTATCTAATTTCACCTATTTGGGTTAAAAATATTTTTTGCAAACCAGTAATTATAGTCTGCAAATTATGTGTTGTTGTTGAGTGTCTGTGCTGTCTAGAGCTCGGCAGAAAATACGTGTAATACTCTTCCATATCAGTAAGTGACAGCCGGTAGCTAATTGCTTTGTATACGTTGGAAACAGCGGGAGGCATTGTGCAGGTAAAAAGGTGTCTAATGCTTAAACCAAAAATAAACAAAAGGGGAGCGCATTGAAGTTTAGGGAAGGCTGTGCAGAACAAAACTAAAACTGAACTGGCTACAAAGTACACAAAAACAGAATGCTGGACGACAGCAAAGACTTACTGCGGAGCAAAGACGGCTTCCACAATGTACATCCGAACATGACATGACAATCAACAATGTCCCCACAAAGAAGGATAAAAACAACTATAATATTCTTGATCGCAAAAACAAAGTAGATGGAAATATCGCACAAAGGAAGACATGAAACTGCTACAGTAAAATACCAAAAAAAGAGAAAAAGCCACTAAAATAGGAGTGCAAGACAATAACTAAAACACTACACACAGGAAAACAGCAAAAAACTCCAAATAAATCAGGGCGTGATGTGACAGGTGGTGACAGTACACCTACTTTGAGACAAGAGCTATAGTGATGCATGGTTGGTTATGCTTTAAAGTCATATCCAACAATTGCGACAACGACTTTTTATTGTCAACTAGTTTTTGTTTTTTAATGATTTCTGCTGGTGGTGTGCCTCCACATTTTTTCAACGCAAAAAATGTGCCATGGCTGAAAAAAGGTTAAAAAACACTGCACTAGACAAACCAATGAGCTTGTTTATAGATGTACAATAAAACTCCTCATTGGAAGTTGCCATTTGTTATAACTCTGTGACATGATACAATGCACATTAATGAACATATCAAATAGAAAAGTGACATATGGAAGGCTGATTTCCATCTGCATCTCATGCACTTATTCTTGCTGTATTTATCTGGCACGAATGGAAAGCCGATCCCTGGAAATAATGCCTACGTCAAACCGGTCCGTAGTGCAAAAAAGTTTGGGGACCACAGCTTTAGCGGCTTACTAAGATGAAGTATCGCGCTATTTTCTGACATGGTTTTTCTCCAGTTTGATCTCTGAAAATGTGTCAGTACATTTCCACGCCAGCTCATCGATCATGTTCTCACTAGAGAGAGCTCCACGTTCAACCCATGAGGACATTCTTGGGTGACTGTTGACAGACTGTATATTGTCGCCGTTTCTTTTCAGACGGCAGGAGACAATAGTCATGCAGGAATGGCAAAGCAGGAAGCACGCTGAGGACGACAGGAAATAGGAAGCACAAGCCGGAATAAACGCTGTTGAAAAAGCTTCGGGGGGAATTTCCGTTCCTCCGACTTGAGATTCTGCAGCGAGTCATGCCTTTGTTGTTTCTTCAATGACAAAGTGCGCGTGAGTTGAAATGTCTGACAGAAGGCACACATCATGTTTTGACAGGAGAGAAATGGTTCTGTGGTGACATTCCGTTTTTTGTCTCTTGACATGCGACCTACGTGTGCAACTTACTGACAAGTGACATATAAGTGTCCAATGCTTTTTTTTGTGGTTTTTGCTAAGCGTCACCACAAAAGGTTACTATTGATTGTGGAGAGTAAAAATGTAATGATAACCATTATTTATGTCCAAACCCCGTTTCCATATGAGTTGGGAAATTGTGTTAGATGTAAATATAAACGGAATACAATGATTTGCAAATCTTTTTCAACCCATATTCAGTTGAATATGCTACAAAGACAACATATTTGATGTTCAAACTGATAAAAAAAATTTTTTGTGCAAATAATCATTAACACTATGACTATGACACTATGACATTTTTTAAAAAAAATGGAGGGGACATACACTACCGTTCAAAAGTTTGGGGTCACATTGAAATGTCCTTATTTTTGAAGGAAAAGCACTGTACTTTTCAATGAAGATAACTTTAAAGGCCTACTGAAACCCACTACTACCGACCACGCAGTCTGATAGTTTATATATCAATGATGAAATCTTAACATTATAACACATGCCAATACGGCCGGGTTAACTTATAAAGTGACATTTTAAATTTGCCGCTAAACTTCCGGTTCGAAACGCCTCTGAGGATGACGTATGCGCGTGACGTAGCCCGGGGAACACGGGTATGCCTTCCACATTGAAACCAATACGAAAAAGCTCTGTTTTAATTTCATAATTCCACAGTATTCTGGACATCTGTGTTCGTGAATCTGTTGCAATTATGTTCATTGCATTATGGAGAAAGAAGCTGAGCAAGCAAAGAAGAAAGTTGTCGGTGCGAAATGGACGTATTTTTCGAACGAAGTCAGCAACAACAGTACACAGCCGGCGCGTCTTTGTTTACATTCCCGAAAGATGCAGTCAAGATGGAAGAACTCGGATAACAGAGACTCTAACCAGGAGGACTTTTGACTTCGATACACAGACGCCTGTAGAGAACTGGGACAACACAGACTCTTACCAGGATTACTTTGATTTGGATGACAAAGACGCAGACGTGCTACCGTGAGTATGCAGCTTTGGCTTCTAAACATTTGATCGCTTGACCGTATGTGCGCAACTTTTTTTTTTGCGTATGTACGTAACTTTTTTTTAAATATATAAGCTTTATGAACCTTGGGTTAGGTGAACGGTCTTTTGGGCTGAGTGATTGTGTGTGTTGATCAGGTGTTTGAATTGTATTGGCGTGTTCTATGGAGCTAGGAGCTAGCATAGGAGCTAGGAGTTAGCATAACAAAGACGTAGGTGTTTTTATGCAGGATTAATTTGTGTCATATTAAATATAAGCCTGGTTGTGTTGTGGCTAATAGAGTAAATATATGTCTTGTGTTTATTTACTGTTTTAGTCATTCCCAGCTGAATACCAGGTACCGTGAGTATGCAGCCTTGGCTGCTAAACATTTGATAGCTTGACCGTATGTGCGCGTCACGTACGTAACTTTTTAAAAATATATAAGCTTCATGAACCTTGGGTTAGGTGAACAGTCTTTTGGGCTGAGTGATTGTGTGTGTTGATCAGGTGTTTGAATTGTATTGGCGTGTTCTATGGAGCTAGGAGGTAGCAGAGGAGCTAGGAGCTAGCATAACAAACACGTAGGTGTTTTTATGCAGGATTAATTTGTGGCATATTAAATATAAGCCTGGTTGTGTTGTGGCTAATAGAGTATATATATGTCTTGTGTTTATTTACTGTTGTAGTCATTCCCAGCTGAATATCAGGTACCGTGAGTATGCAGCCTTGGCTGCTAAACATTTGATAGCTTGACCGTATGTGCGCGTCACGTACGTAACTTTTTAAAAATATATAAGCTTTATGAACCTTGGGTTAGGTGAACGGTCTTTTGGGCTGAGTGATTGTGTGTGTTGATCAGGTGTTTGAATTGTATTGGCGCGTTCTATGGAGCTAGGAGCTAGCAGAGGAGCTAGGAGCTAGCATAACAAACACGTAGGTGTTTTTATGCAGGATTAATTTGTGGCATATTAAATATAAGCCTGGTTGTGTTGTGGCTAATAGAGTATATATATGTCTTGTGTTTATTTACTGTTGTAGTCATTCCCAGCTGAATATCAGGTCACCCCCGGCTCTCACAGCATCTTCCCTATCTGAATAGCTTCAACTCCCCACTAGTCCTTCACTTGCACTTTACTCATCCACAAATCTTTCATCCTCGCTCAAATTAATGGGGAAATTGTCGCTTTCTCGGTCCGAATCTCTCTCACTTCATGCGGCCATCATTGTAAACAATAGGGAACTTTGCGTATATGTTCAATTGACTACGTCACGCTACTTCCGGTAGGGGCAAGCCTTTTTTTATCAGATACCAAAAGTTGCGATTTTTATTGTCGTTGTTCTATACTAAATCCTTTCAGCAAAAATATGGCAATATCGCGAAATGATCAAGTATGACACATAGAATAGATCTGCTATCCCCGTTTTAATAAAAAAAATTCATTTCAGTAGGCCTTTAAACTAGTCTTAACTTTAAAGAAATACACTCTATACATTGCTAATGTGGTAAATGACTATTCTAGTTGCAAATGTCTGGTTTTTGGTGCAATATCTACATAGGTGTATAGAGGCCCATTTCCAGCAACTATCACTCCAGTGTTCTAATGGTACAGTGTGTTTGCTCATTGGCTCAGAAGGCTAATTGATGATTAGAAAACCCTTGTGCAATCATGTTCACACATCTGAAAACAGTTTAGCTCGTTACAGAAGCTACAAAACTGACCTTCCTTTGAGCAGATTGAGTTTCTGGAGCATCACATTTGTGGGGTCAATTAACGCTCAAAATGGCCAGAAAAAGAGAACTTTCATCTGAAACTCGACAGTCTATTCTTGTTCTTAGAAATGAAGGCTATTCCACAAAATTGTTTGGGTGACCCCAAACTTTTGAACGGTAGTGTATATCACAATAATAATGTACCGTGGCCTTAATACCATGGTTATATCGTACTGTGAGATTTTTATATGGATACATCCCTAATAACCTTAGAATAATAATAATAATAATAATACCTGGGATTTATATAGCGCTTTTCTAAGTACCCAAAGTCGCTTTACATGTTATAAACCCATCATTCATTCACACCTGGTGGTGGTAAGCTACTTTCGTAGCCACAGCTGCCCTGGGGTAGACTGACGGAAGCGTGGCCCTCTGGCTATTCAGTACAGCGTGATAGTGATGTGACGTTCAGGAAAAAGTTTTACGTTTTTGAACGGCTCTTTTAGGTGAATTTCGAGAACCGATTCGCAGTTGCGAGCCATGAGGTTGTGAGCCGTTTATAAATGCAAACTGCCTTCACATGTGTTCCACCTGACTGGACTGGATTCACACTGTCTGAAACCTCACAAAATGAGCCTTAAGTTAAAATGCCTCAATATGTGGTCTTTCACTGCACAATGACTAATTCCAGCAGTGCCTGTACTGTTTTTGTTTGTTTTTTCTGGGGACATCTGGAATTTGTCCTTCAGGAGGGGGGTACTGTTATGATCCGTTGGCCGAATCATAGTTTATTTTGGATTTTGATTCATTTGTGGTTTAAGTTCTGTTTCAGCACCCCTATTTTGTGTTTCTTGGTTGTCATGGGTGCTGATTGTTTTGACCTGCCTCTGATTAGTGTTCGGGACGCTCACCTGCTGCTGGACACTAATCGGAGAGCTATTTAGTCCTGGTTTTCCCCTCACTCAGTCTGGTGCCTTTGCTTGTTTTACGCAACTGTTACATTAGTCCCTTGTGTTTCTTGAGCTAAGCTTTGCCTTATGTGTTTTCGTGTTAGCTATTCCGTTAGCTTTCCTTGTGCTAGGCCAGGGGTCGGCAACCCGCGGCTCCAGAGCCGCATGCGGCTCTTTGACCACTCTGATGCGGCTCAGCTGCATAATTGCCGACCCTCCCGATCTTCCCAGGAGACTTACGGATCTCAGTGCCTCTCTTAGAAATCTTCCGGGGTAAATATTCTCCAGTTCTCACCCATACAACTAAATTAAGATCTCCCGAGGCTAGGGATGTGCGTATCGATCCTGTGGTATCGATATATCGATACTCACACGCTACTCATTTGGCATCACTTTTCTGAAAAAAGTATCGATATGAACCAAAAAACGGCGTGTGGGGGGTGCAAGCATCACTTTCAGATGTTTTTGATTACTTACTTAACTTACTATGTGCTGGGACACCCCTGTACCTGGCAGAGTATAGAGCTGGCCCAGTCACGTGACAGGAGACAGCGAATGAGCGTCGTCAACGTGCAACACACACACAGCCAGCCGACAGCGATGCAGCCAGGCATATCCAGTGTTGTCCAATTGTTGACTTAAAACAGGCATTGTTTTTTTTTTTTTTTAGTAATGTTTACTGAATATTTTTGTTTAAATGATTATCCTAAATTCAAATAATTTCCACACAGGGGAATTTACTGTTAGTTGAAAATTGCTTGAGTATTTAAAACAAGATAAGAAAGAGATACAATTTGGAGATTCTTCATCTTTGCATTACAGTTTTATTTTTTTGAATATATGATTGAATGTGATTTTGGTTTTAATCTGTGACATGATTTCTTACATTTCGAAAACATTAGCCTATTTCATATTTCATTAATTGCTAATTATATCACAAACTTTTAAAAATAACTGCAGCTTCTTGCAATTTGGATTTGACTGTTAATTGGAAAGCCCTAATATTTAATTATTATTATATATAATATATAGTTATTATTATATATAATATTTAATTTATTTTTCATATTTATGTTATTTATTTGAATTTTACTTTTATTATATATTGACCGTAGTAAATGTGGTATAAATGGTCTGTATTTGTCTTGTGATTTGTCTTAAATAATAACAATAGTAATAATATTTTTGACTGACAAAAAATTGCCAATAAGAAATTATTGGTATCGGTATCGATGAAAATGCAAGAAAAAGTATCGGTATTGTATCGAATCCTAAAAGTGTGGTATCGCCCATCCCTACCCGATGCAAATATTCTCCAATTTTCACCCTGACAACTTAATCAAGGGCATGTCATGATAGCACTGCATTTTCTGATCCTCTATAGCCTGTACAAACACTGTGCCAGCCCGGCTTTTACTTGCACGTAGGAGACAGCAAGGCATACTTGTTCAACAGCCACACAGCTTACACTGACGGTGACCGTATAAAACAACTTTAACACTGTTACGTTACAAATATGCGCCACACTGTGAACCCACACCAAAAAAGAATGACAAACACATTTCTGGAGAACATCCGCACCGTTAAACAACATAAATACAACAGAACGAATACCCAGAATCCCATGCAGCCCTAACTCTTCCAGTCTACATTGTACACCCCCCCCCCCTGCTACCACCACCACCACCCCCCCACACATCAACCCCCCTCCCCATCCCCCTTTGTGCGTCGGTTGAGGTGGGCGGGGTTTGGTGGTAGCGGGGGTGTAAAATGTAGACCGGAAGAGTTGAGTAACCCCTGGCTGCAGCCCGCAGATCGAGGAGGGGCTTATTTTCCCTCAATGTGGGCGGGCTCAACGTTGAGCCCGCGGAACCAATCTGGTGGCGGAGATCCGGCACAGCACAATGACTTAATATGGAAAAAGGTTAATGTATTTGATAGACTTAGACATTCCTACTTTTAACTTGTCAAATGTGTTTTTTTTACCATGAATATATATATATATATATATATATATATATATATATATATATATATATATATATATATATATATATATATATATATATATATATATATATATAAACCATAGCATTTACCATGAAAAAAAAGAATAATAATTATATACAAACCATAGCATTTCCAAAAGAGTATAGACACATATTATTTTGCACACTCAATTATATTAGCTAAGTCAAATAAACCAAAGACAGAATACTTTGCATCATTGATTTTATTTTTCACCCCAGGTTAAAAATGTTTGATCTGTAAAGAAAAAAAAAATGTTGTAGCCTAGCCAAATACATTCCTTAAGCTTCCATAAATGTTTAACAATGGCAAGTATCAAGGTATTTTTCTGGCCCATAACAAGCAACCCTGTTCCTTGATTCCAGTTCTGTTAATTTTCCACTGTCTAGAAAGGAAACAGATTGCGGTTCTTATAGGCACAATAACAATGCAAGATGTAAAACTAAGGTAATTGAAATAAGTGGAGGAATTACGCTTTAGTCTAGCAATAGTTGACTACAAGACTAATTAATCACATGACCTCTCACCTGTAGCCCTCCTTGCACTCGTCGCCGTTTTCTGTCCTGCAATCGGTCTTCTTCAGACCTTAGTGATTTAATGACAACATACATTCACTATGAAAACATTCATGTTGGTCTGTTGACCGTGAGTAAAACATTTTTTGTGTGATTTGTGATATTCAGAGCACTTACGGCATGGGGAAGTTCTGCAGGAGAGCGAGACACCACCATCTCCTAATTTGCAGCATGTTTTCCTTTGAAGAAGGAAATGCAGGAAGATGTTAATATCCATCCATCCATCCATCCATATTCTACCGCTTATTCCCTTCGGGGTCGCGAGGGGCGCTGGAGCCTATCTCAGCTACAATTGGGCGGAAGGCGGGGTACACCCTGGACAAGTCGCCACCTCATCGCAGAGATGTTAATATGTTGTAAAAAAAATAACACCTTGTACACTAAGCATAATGTGTCACGATTTACACATACCTCTCTGAAATCACAATTGGCCCCCATTACAATGTACAGAGTGTACTGTAAGCCAAGAGGTACTGCTTAATATAATGTCAGGCGTATTCCCAAGGATACATTTTTTTCAATACAAATTAATGTGGTTTTAATGTAGCAAGCAAACATTTTGACAGACAACAGCAATGCTATAACATGCTGATTTGGTCTTACCATCAAAACAAACACGCCACAGTTGTTGGAGCACCCTTGCTTTGTTAGGCCCTGAGGTGTGAACAATGTATTTTAATAAAAGTATGGCAAGAAAATAGTAAAAAGTTAGCAAATGCTATTATGTAATGTCTCACCTGGACATCATTCACACCAAGCTCTCTCCAGGGGCCAGAAGAGAGGCTGTGAGCAACGTGTCTGTACAAATAATAAGCGAAATAAAAGTCACTCAACTTCAATCAACTTTTGATTGAAAAGCACGCATAAACGCTTGGAACAAAGCCTGAACTGAATAAGGAAGAGGTTGGAACTTCAAATCAAAAAGTTTTCATAACAGGCTTAAACAGAACTGCCCGTCTCAAAAAAGATAAATAGTTCTGTTTCCATCTGTTTAAGGAATCAAAATAGTTGGAATATGGAATGGAATATTTTAGATCAAATAAAAACAGAACCATTAATTAAAACAAACAAAGGACAAGTGGTTTAAAACAGAACTACCACTGTCCAGGAGGTGCCCTAAAAACCTGAATAGACTGGTTCTACTCTCATCTCTCCAAGACATGAGACAGCTAGTGGAAGAAAACAAAGTCTTAATACGTGTATGATTATATGAGTGACATTCATAGATAACCACAGTGGCACAATAGTTAACTTTACCAGTTGTTCCTGGCTGTCTTGGAGTTTCTGTCCCCAGTATGCAGTGTGTGCTGAAAACTTGTGGAGACTAGGGAAGTCTCCATGAGGTCTCTGCTCACTGTCATCATTTACTAGTGTAGAAAGCAACAACCGAAAAATAAAATCAAGTGTGAAATGTCACATTTCTCATTTGAATGATGTGCAAAATAGAGCCAAAACTTTTTGATTTGAAGTTCCAACCTCTTCCTTATTCAGTTCAGGCTTTGTTCCAAGCGTTAATGCGTGCTTTTCAATCAAAAGTTGATTGAAGTTGAGTGACTTTTATTTGGCTTATTATTTGTACAGACACGTTGCTCACAGCCTCTCTTCTGGCCCCTGGAAAGAACTTGGTGTGAATGATGTCCAGGTGAGACATTACATAATAGCATTTGCTAACTTTTTACTATTTTCTTGCCATACTTTTATTAAAATACATTGTTCACACCTCAGGGCCTAACAAAGCAAGGGTGCTCCAACAACTGTGGCGTGTTTGTTTTGATGGTAAGACCAAATCAGCATGTTATAGCATTGCTGTTGTCTGTCAAAATGTTTGCTTGCTACATTAAAACCACATTAATTTGTATTGAAAAAAATGTATCCTTGGGAATACGCCTGACATTATATTAAGCAGTACCTCTTGGCTTACAGTACACTCTGTACATTGTAATGGGGGCCAATTGTGATTTCAGAGAGGTATGTGTAAATCGTGACACATTATGCTTAGTGTACAAGGTGTTATTTTTTTTACAACATATTAACATCTCTGCGATGAGGTGGCGACTTGTCCAGGGTGTACCCCGCCTTCCGCCCAATTGTAGCTGAGATAGGCTCCAGCGCCCCTCGCGACCCCGAAGGGAATAAGCGGTAGAATATGGATGGATGGATGGATATTAACATCTTCCTGCATTTCCTTCTTCAAAGGAAAACATGCTGCAAATTAGGAGATGGTGGTGTCTCGCTCTCCTGCAGAACTTCCCCATGCCGTAAGTGCTTTGAATATCACAAATCACAAAAAAAATGTTTTACTCACGGTCAACAGACCAACATGAATGTTTTCATAGTGAATGTATGTTGTCATTAAATCACTAAGGTCTGAAGAAGACCGATTGCAGGACAGAAAATGGCGACGAGTGCAAGGAGGGCTACAGGTGAGAGGTCATGTGATTAATTAGTCTTGTAGTCAACTATTGCTAGACTAAAGCGTAATTCCTCCACTTATTTCAATTACCTTAGTTTTACATCTTGCATTGATATTGTGCCTATAAGAACCGCAATCTGTTTCCTTTCTAGACAGTGGAAAATTAACAGAACTGGAAACAAGGAACAGGGTTGCTTGTTATGGGCCAGAAAAATACCTTGATACTTGCCATTGTTAAACATTTATGGGAGCTTAAGGAATGTATTTGGCTAGGCTACAACATTTTTTTTTCTTTACAGATCAAACATTTTTAGCCTGGGGTGAAAAATAAAATCAATGATGCAAAGTCTTCTGTCTTTGGTTTATTTGACTTTGCTAATATAATTGAGTGTGCAAAATAATATGTGTCTATACTCTTATGGAAATGCTATGGTTTAGATATATATTTTTTTTAATTGTTTTTTCATGGTAAAAAAAAATACATTTGACAAGTTAAAAGTAGGAATGTCTAAGTCTACCAAATACATGAACCTTTTTCCATACTATGGTTTATATATATTTTTTTAAAATTGTTTTTTCATGGTAAAAAAAAATACATTTGACAAGTTTTTTTTGTGTTTTTTTTTGCAAATATTTGTATTGAATTTTACAGTTAAAATCACATTTAACAGTCATACTTTGGTCACGCAAAACCTTCATACAATCGCACATCCACTCATACCCACTCACATGCACACTTGAGGAGAGAGGTGCACTTAAACTTTAACAATTCAAGGTTTACAGTATAAACAGTATTAGAAAAGATACCCAGATATTGTATATATATATATATATATATATATATATATATCCATCCATCCCGCTCTGGCTCAGGATCAGCTACAGGCTATCCAGACCATAGTGGATGAACATTCCTCGGCATCAAGGATCCTCAGGAAGTGATCCCAAGATCACCTCTCGAGGACCTCTCCACTGTTCACACTTAAAAAAGAAAAGGAAAGTCACAGAAGTTGATCAGATGTAAAACAATACAAAATAAAAAGACACAAAAAATAAATAAATAAATAAGCAAATAAACCGTGGCAAGGCCATATCAGAAGTAACAAAAAAAACACAATAATAGTGTAGGATCAATACAGAAAATAATGAAGATAATAAAAAAGGAATAAAACTACAAAAAAGATGGCAGATACATTTGACAAGTTAAAAGTAGGAATGTCTAAGTCTATCAAATACATGAACCTTTTTTCATACTATGGTTTGTATATATATATTTTTTTTATTGTTTTTTCATGGTAAAAAAAATACATTTGACAAGTTAAAAGTAGCTTTATTGACGTTTGAGAATGTGTGCTGCCGGATCTCCGCCACCAGATGGAGCCCGCGGGCTCAACGTTGAGACCCGCCCACATTGAGGGAAAATAAGCCCCTCCTCGATCTGCGGGCTGCAGCCAGGGGCACTTGGAAGAGTTAGTGCTGCATGGGATTCTGGGTATTCGATGTGTTGTGTTTATGTTGTGTTACGGTGCAGATGTTCTCCAGAAATGTGTTTGTCATTCTTTTTTGGTGTGGGTTCACAGTGTGGCGCATATTTGTAACGTAACAGTGTTAATGTTGTGTTAAAAAAAAATTTTATACGACCACCGTCAGTGTAAGCTGTGTGACTGTTGACTAAGTATGCCTAACTGTAACTTTTATGAGAAAGCAGAAGCTGCATTTAACATGTGGCTGAGCAGGTGCGCAATGCGCAGGCTGTAGAGGGCGCTAAAGCCAGTGCCAACACGCCCTACATTCTGGGTGTCTCCTGGAATGATTGGGAGAGTTGGCAAGGATGATGCTGTCAAGCGCCGTTAATGTGAAACTCGCGGGCCGCACTAACATTAAATTGTTTTGATAAGGTGCGGGCCGGGGCGTGTGTCTGAGACCCCTGTTTTAAACATGACCCAAAAGTTAATAAAAAGCTTTGTATGCAGTGTAATGTCATTTTAAATTTCAAAAGTATTTTGTGGCTCCCATTGTTATCTTTAATTTGTGAAACTCGTCAAAATGGCTCTTTGAGTGGTAAAGGTTGCCGACCCCTGTGCTAGGCACACACCCTCCTTGTGTTTGTTTGTTTGTTCCTGCCTGATTTATGGACATTAAATCATTCTCTTACCTTCACGCTGTCTCTGGAGTTCCACTAGGGATGCATTCACCTACCTTCCTGTTTCCTCTCTGTAATAGGCCTGTCACGCATCTTCAAAGGCTAAGTACTTTATTTTGGTTTTATTTTGTAGTGATTCATTCTTATTTACTGTATACACAATTCAATATGACAGTTTGACTAAATTTCTTTGGTCTAAGCGAGGATGCAATACCTCCAAGGTGTTCCACAACACCATCTCTCTCTCTCCGGGTGTGGCATCATTGCTAGTTTGCACTTTGGACTTCCTGTTTCGGATGGGCAGAGTCCCAGACTACTCTGCTCGGCACTTCCTGCCTACAGGGGTGGAGGATTGGCTGCGACATTCAATCAATCAATCAATCAATCAATTATATTTTATATAGCGCTTTTCTCTAGTGACTCAAAGCGCTTTACATAGTGAAACCCAATATCTAAGTTACATTTAAACCAGTGTGGGTGGCACTGAGAGCAGGTGGGTAAAGTGTCTTGCCCAAGGACACAACGGCAGTGACTAGGATGGCGGAAGCGGGGCTCGAACCTGCAACCCTCAAGTTGCTGGCACGGCCGCTCTACCAACCGAGCTATACCGCCCCCGGTATACGACATTGCTGCACCTGCTGTTTTTTTTCTTCCTGCTGTTTGGTCCTGAAGAGATCTTCTAAGATGGAGATCCATCTCAGTAGAATGCAACAGCCTTCGAAATAAGAGCTTCAAGTTATTGTAATTATGGTTTTGATCAGGCATACATTCAATCTAAAAGTGTTGTTGTTTTTAGGAAGAAGACAGGGAAAACTAAAACCAACTAAATCCTAATGTAACAAATGTAATGGCGTCTGTTAAAAGGTCAGGCACATTCAAGGATTCCCTGAATAGGCAGTTACTTTTTATTTTTGGGGGGACTTTGGACATTCATAACATTTTTGTAACAGTACAGTGGGAGAAAGAGATGGCACAGAAGCAGGGACGTCGTTTAGCTCTAGGCGTATTTATTGATATAACAAAATGACGTGTGTAATAAATCAAGATACGTATGGTGTGACTATGTATTGTGTTTAACTGAGTGTTACCAGGAGTTGTTGAAGGTGCGTGTTGAGAGAGATGCGGAAGTCAGGGAGGGCAAGGCAGTCTCGGAGGTCTGTGGGCAAGCAAGAGGTCAGGGGCAGGAGCGAGGCGTCAAGGTCCGTGTCCCGGCGAGAGGTCGAGATTCAGGAAGGCAGACAGGGAACCAGAGGGAATTCAGGGAGACAAGACACACAGCTCGAAATCAGGAAACGGAGGAACGCTGCGGGATGACGACACAGGACACAAGACGATGAGCACAGAGGAGGAGAAACACAGAGAGAGCGAATGCACATAGGGAGAGAGCTAGAGACTTGTAGGCTTACTGTACCATACAGGGGGCTACATTCTGGCGCTGGATTGCAGGTTGCGCTGGCTTAAGAAGTGTGGAGCCTCATCAGCGTCAGGTGTGTAGATTGCAGATTGAAGACAGCTGGCCGCGGCAGGAGAGGCCCGCGCAAGGGCGTGCCCAGAGATGCGCTTAGCGGAGCGCACTGAGGAATGGGCAGCGGCATGCTCTTGCGCCGTGACAATTTTTCGAGATCTGAGCAGGGGCTAAAATGGTCAAATTTATTGCATTAAACATGCATAAACAACTTTACACCATAACTAATAGATCAGTTCATCGGATCTGTGACATAATTGAAAGTGAAACTGCCATAGTCACTTTGCGGAAAACATCGGTTCCACTCCAGCTTAATCTGCACCAGCAGATACCGGTATACCGGAAGCAAAGAAAAGGTATGACAGCCCTGGATAGAGTCACCAAAGACTTCCTGATGAATGTTACTGATCGGTTCTCTTGAGCCCAATATTTTTCTCTACCGTCTCCAGCAGATTCTGTAGCTGCAGAACCCCCAACTGTTCAATCAGCTCTTGCCTCCTAAGTGTGGATGTCTAAGAAGTTCTTCTAGCGAACCAAAACAGGAGCCATGAATTGTCCACTCAGTAAGCTCCCTTCACTGTATTTCTCCCCTTTGGTAACAAATTCAACCACACTTACCTTTCATACACATACCCACCACCTCTATTAAATTGCATTCCTTCCTCTCGGAACATAGCCAAACGTCTCTCCTTCCTCTCCCTCCATGATGCTGAAAAACTGGCACAGGCCTTCGTCTCCTACTGGCTAGATCACGGTAATCTTTACTTTTTAGAGTTGTGAAGAGGGCGCGGAAATATGAGGAGATTGTGCCAATCCTCCAGACAGTCCACTGGCTCCCTACCGACCTCCGAATTAATGCTAGTCTCTGTTTATTTCATGGAAACACCCCATGGTAACTTAAACTCCACACACCACATTTCGCAAGATACCTCATCTCCAAAAATACTGACTTTAGCTGCCCCTATGTATAAACCAAACTCCATTGAAGGATGTCTTTGGAACGCCCTGCCTGAGAACCATAGCACCAATTTGGATCAGTTTAATAAAGACATTTTAAGATTTCTGTGTTCAGGAAAGAGTATTAATCAGTGCCTCCAGGAAATCTGGATGTCACGATTGCACCAATTCACACAAATTCACCCAATCCCTGCAACTTTTATCCCAAACTTGTTTGTTCCCGTCTTGAATGGTGTGTAGTCTTTCGTGACTCTGCGGACTAAAGGGTAAAAACTATAGCATGGTGAGTGTGAAGTCATCATTTGGATACAGGTTCGATATGATAACGATATGCCCACTCTTTTATGTGTTAATTTTCCATCTTTGTTCTTTTTCCTCACTGCACATCTGCTTCTCAACACGGGCAGTCAGAAATGCAGGGGTCTCTTTGCGGAACAGTGAGATGTCTGCATATTTTCTAAATACTTAGCTTTACGCTTATTGAGGTATTTAACATTTATACTTAACGTTTAGACTTATACTTAACATTTATATTTAACATTTATATTTGAAATTTAACATTTAGATTTAACATTTAAATGTAACATTTAACATTAGATTTACATATAACATTAGATGTTAAATTTAACACTTGTACTTAACCTTTAGAATTCAACTTTATATTTAACATTCAGATTTAGATGTACAGCGTGGGAACGGCGTGGCAAAGTTGGTAGAGTGGCCGTGCCAGCAATCGGAGGGTTGCTGGTTACTGGGGTTCAATCCCCACCTTCTACCATCCTAGGCACGTCCATTGTGTCCTTGGGCAAGACACGTCACCCTTGCTTCTGATGGGTGCTGGTTAGCGCCTTGCATGGCAGCTCCCCCCATCAGTGTGTGAATGTGGAAATACTGATGTAACATTTAGATTTATATTTCACATTTATATTCAACATTTTCATTCAACATGAAGATTCAGATTCAAAATTTACATTTAACATTTTAATATTCAGATTTAAGATTTAACATTTGGATTTCACATTTAATATTTAGTGAAGTGAAGTGAATTATATTTATTTAGCGCTTTTATATTTGAAATGTAACATTTAGATTCAGATTCAACATTTAAATGTAACATTTAACATTAGATTTACATATAACATTAGATTTTAAATGTAATACTTGTACTTAACCTTTAGAATTCAACTTTATATTTAACATTCAGATTTAGATGGAACATTTAGATTTAGATTTCACATTTATATTCAACATTTTGATTCAACATTTTAATATTTAGTGAAGTGAAGTGAATTATATTTATTTAGTGCTTTTATATTTGAAATGTAACATTTAGATTTAACATATACATGTAACATTTAAAATTATATTTACATATAACATTAGATTTTAAACTTAACACTCATGCTTAACCTTTTGAATTCAACTTTATATTTAACATTCAGATTTAAATGTAACATTTAGGTTTATATTACACATTTATATTCAACATTTAGATTCAGATTCAACATTTATATTTAAACACTTTAATATTCAGATTTAGATTTAACATTTGGATTTCACATTTAATATTTAGTGAAGTGGAGTGAGCTATATTTATTTAGCGCTTTTATATTTGAAATGTAACATTTAGATTTAGATTTTACATTTAAATGTAACATTTAACATTAGATTTACATATAACATTAGATTTTAAATTTAACACTCGTACTTAACCTTTAGAGTTCAACCTTATAGTTAACATTCAGATTTAGATGGAACATTTAGATTTAGATTTTGCTTTTTCCAAGATGGCGGCGCTTCACGGCGGCAGCTTCTTGCGAGCACTCTTGGAAGTGTAGACCGATTTGGCAAAAAATACCCGTCAATTCAGTCAATTTCATGGCTGGCTCACAGCGTGTTCACTCCGTGATCACTTACGACCGACTTACGATTCTGGATGTGGAGAGATCGGGCCATTTTGTGCTGAAAGATGCGTGTACGGTGGACCTACTCGCTAGCTTGGGAATTCTTCGCGAGCTACATCCAGCAGTGGCCTTTGAAGCAGCGGCGTCCACTACCAGCGGAGACCGTCAACGAAAGAGACGTAAGCGGTGCGCTCGGAAGCAGAAGCGGGGATGTCGGGCGGGGCTAACAACAAAGCTAAAGGCGTTGTTGTTAGCGGGGCTAACGAAAAAGCTAAATGCTAATCCACAAAGAAGCGCTAATAAGGAGTCTGTTAAGCTAGAACTAGCCAGTGCCAGGCTGGATAATCCCTGCACACATAGCAATTCTCCTAGAATAATATACAACTCACATAATGTTTTTTCTGCGTCAGAGGTGGACATGCATTTTACTGAGGTGGCAAACAATCTAAAAATTCCTGTCATATCAATTCCTAGATATGGTCGAAATTATTTAAAGTGCACTACGCATAATAAACGTAACATTATTAATATCGCTACTACGGATACTTTCAACAAAAACTCCTCAAAACAGCCCACTACCTATAATATGGGCTTTTTAAACATAAGGTCATTGTCTTCCAAAACGTTATTAGTTAATGAAGTCATTAGAGACAACAATCTTGATGTCGTTGGTCTAGCCGAGACCTGGCTCAAACCAGACGATTTTTTTGCGCTGGGTGAGGCGTCTCCTCCTGGCTATACGGGAACGCATATTGCCCGTCCCATTAAAAGGGGTGGGGGTGTTGCACTAATATACAACAAAAACTTTAGCCTTACCTCGGACCTAAATAATAAATATAACTCGTTTGAGGTGCTTACTATGAAGTTTGTCACACCGCTGCCTCTGCACCTGGCTGTCATCTACCGCCCCCCAGGGCCCTATTCAGACTTTATCAATGAATTTTCAGAGTTCGTTGCTGATCTAGTGACACACGCCGACAATATAATCATAATGGGAGACTTTAACATCCATATGAATACCCCATTGGACCCTCCATGCGTGGCGCTCCAGACTATAATTGATAGCTGCGGTCTTACACAAATAATAAATGAACCCACGCATCGCAACGGTAATACGATAGATCTAGTGCTTGTCAGGGGTGTCACCACCTCCAAAGTTACGATACTCCCGTACACTAAAGTAATGTCCGATCATTACCTTATAAAATTCGAAGGTCTGACTCATTGTCAACAAACTAATAATAATAATAATAACTACTATAGCAGCCGCAACATTAATGCTGCCACAACGACGACTCTTACTGACCTACTGCCTTCGGTAATGGCACCATTCCCAAATTGTGTGGGCTCTATTGATAACCTCACTAACAACTTTAACGACGCCCTGCGCGACACCATTGATAGTGTAGCACCGCTAAAGCTAAAAAGGGGCCCCTAAAAGGCGTACCCCATGGTTTACAGAAGAAACTAAAGCCCAGAAATGATCATGTAGAAAGCTGGAACGCAAATGGCGTACGACTAAACTTGAGGTTTTCCATCAAGCATGGAGTGATAGTTTAATAATGCTTACCTCAGCTAAAGCTAAATATTACTCAAATCTCATCCACCTCAACAAAAATGATCCTAAATTTTTGTTTAGTACAGTAGCATCGCTAACCCAACAAGGGACTCCTCCCAGTAGCTCCACCCACTCAGCAGATGACTTTATGAGTTTCTTTAATAAGAAAATTGAAGTAATTAGAAAAGAGATTAAAGACAATGCATCTCAGCTACAACTGGGTTCTATTAACACTGATACGACTGTATATACGACGGACACTGCCCTCCAAAATAGTGTCTCTCTTTGATGAAATAACATTGGAGGAATTGTTAAAATGTGTAAATGGGACAAAACAAACAACATGTTTACTTGACCCAATTCCTGGGAAACTTATCAAGGAGCTTTTTCTTTTATTAGGTCCATCAGTGTTAAATATTATAAACTTATCACTTTCCTCTGGCACTGTTCCCCTAGCATTCAAAAAAGCGGTTATTCATCCTCTACTCAAAAGACCTAACCTCGATCCTGACCTCATGCTAAACTACCGGCCGGTGTCCCACCTTCCGTTTATCTCGAAAATCCTCGAAAAAATTGTCGCACAGCAGCTAAATGAACACTTAGCGTCTAACAATCTCTGTGAACCTTTTCAATCCGGTTTCAGGGCAAATCACTCTACGGAGACAGCCCTCGCAAAAATGACTAATGATCTATTGCTAACGATGGATTCTGATGCGTCATCTATGTTGCTGCTTCTTGATCTTAGCGCCGCTTTCGATACTGTTGATCATAATATTTTATTAGAGCGTATCAAAACGCGTATTGGGATGTCAGACTTAGCCTTGTCTTGGTTTAACTCTTATCTTACTGACAGGATGCAGTGTGTCTCCCATAACAATGTGACCTCGGACTATGTTAAGGTAACGTGCGGAGTTCCCCAGGGTTCGGTTCTTGGCCCTGCACTCTTTAGCATTTACATGCTGCCGCTAGGTGACATCATACGCAAATACGGTGTTAGCTTTCACTGTTATGCTGATGACACCCAACTCTACATGCCCCTAAAGCTGACCAACACGCCGGATTGTAGTCAGCTGGAGGCGTGTCTTAATGAAATTAAACAATGGATGTCCGCTAACTTTTTGCAACTCAACGCTAAGAAAACGGAAATGCTGATTATCGGTCCTGCTCAACACCGACATCTATTTAATAATACCACCTTAACATTTGACAACCAAACAATTAAACAAGGCGACTCGGTAAAGAATCTAGGTATTATCTTCGACCCAACTCTCTCTTTTGAGTCACACATTAAGAGTGTTACTAAAACGGCCTTCTTTCATCTCCGTAATATCGCTAAAATTCGTTCCATTTTGTCCACAAACGATGCTGAGATCATTATCCATGCGTTCGTTCCATCTCGTCTCGATTACTGTAATGTTTTATTTTCGGGCCTCCCTATGTCTAGCATTAAAAGATTACAGATGGTACAAAATGCGGCTGCTAGACTTTTGACAAAAACAAGAAAGTTTGATCATATTACGCCTATACTGGCTCACCTGCACTGGCTTCCTGCGCACCTAAGATGCGACTTTAAGGTTTTACTACTTACGTATAAAATACTACACGGTCAAGCTCCTGCCTATCTTGCCGATTGTATTGTACCATATGTCCCGGCAAGAAATCTGCGTTCAAAGAACTCCGGCTTATTAGTGATTCCCAGAGCCCAAAAAAAGTCTGTGGGCTATAGAGCGTTTTCTATTGGGGCGCCAATACTATGGAATGCCCTCCCGGTAAAAGTTAGAGATGCTACCTCAGTAGAAACATTTAAGTCTCATCTTAAAACTCATTTGTACACTCTAGCCTTTAAATAGACTCCCTTTTTAGACCAGTTGATCTGCCGTTTCTTTTCTTTTCTTTTCTACTCTGCTCCCAACCCGGGGTGGACCGCTAGCCTGTTCATCGGATGGGGACATCTCTACGCTGCTGACCTGTCTCCGCTCGGGATGGTTCCTGCTGGCCCCACCATGGACTGGACTTTCGCTGATGTGTTGGACTTTCACAATATTATGTCAGACCCACTCGACATCCATTGCTTTCGGTCTCCCCTAGAGGGGGGGTTACCCCCATATGCGGTCCTCTCCAAGGTTTCTCATAGTCATTCACATTGACGTCCCACTGGGGTGAGTTTTCCTTGCCCGTATGTGGGCTCTGTACCGAGGATGTCGTTGTGGCTTGTACAGCCCTTTGAGACACTTGTGATTTAGGGCTATATAAATAAACATTGATTGATTGATTGATGATTTCACATTTATATTCAACATTTTGTTCAAACATTTTGATTCAGATTCAACATTTATATTTAACATTTTTAATATTCAGATTTTGATTTAACATTTGGATTTCACTTTTAATATTTAGTGAAGTGAAGTGAATTATATTTATTTAGCGCTTTTCTGTTTAGACTCAAAGCGCTTTACATAGTGAAACCCTTGTCTACACATTTAAGCTACATTTAAACTGGTGTGGGTTTGCACTGGGAGCAGGTGTATAAAGTCTCTTGCCCGAGGATAAAACGGCAGTGACTAGGATGGCGAGAGCGGGGATCGAACCTGGAACCCTCAAGTTGCTGGCACGGCCACTCAACCAAATGAGCCACGCCGGTTTAAGTCCAATATTTGACTCAACATTTGTATCTAACCTTCGCCATTTAGATTTTCCATTTAGATTAGACATTTAGTTTAGATTTGTCACGGCGCATGCGCAATCTCTCATGCCTTCTGCTGCAAGCTCGGCTGGCACCTCCGCTGGAAGCTGCAGGCAATCAGTAATCAGCGCACCTGTGACTAATGAAGACAGACAGTATAAAAACCAGCGGACATGAAGATCCAGTGCCGGAACGTAGTTCACTCCTCGTAGTAAGCATCCCGTCTCTGGCTTCCCTCCTGCGTACTTGCTCTCTCTCTGTGCCTTCCCTGTTCCCGTGTTTTATGTCCTTTGTGTTCCTCGCAGTGCCTCCCCTGTTTCCTGTGATCGAGCTGTGTGCCTCGACTCCCCTCTGGATTCTGGACTGCCCCCCCTCGATCCTCGACCCCTGCTTGGACACGGACCTCATTGCTTCTCTCCAGCCCTTGACCACTTGCCTGCCCATGGACTGCCTTCTCGCCTTGCCCCTTTGGTCTAACAAAGGATTCATCCAACACACACATACAACAACCTCTGGTAACATTTACGTGGTCAAGTTCAATAAACCTGTTGAACTGATTCCTGACGTGGTGTTTTCTCCTTCCCCCGCCGTACGTAACAAGATTTAGATTTGAACATTTTAGATTTTGATTTAACACATAGTTTTAACATTTATATTCAGATTCATCATTCATATTTAGATTCAACATTTATATTTAACATTTTATATTTAGCTTCAAGATCTATATCTAACATTTGATTTAACATTTAACATTGAGATTCACAATTCAATTTCTACCCTAAATCTGAAAAAAAAAAACTAAATGCGAGAAACGTGAGCTAAATATTCAAAATATATCAGGAGGAAAAGTGTGATTGAATTTTTACATTCGACGCCCCATAGTACAAACCCATAACCAAGAACCATTGAAGCTTCATTTGCAGATCAGATTAGAACTATTTATAGAGCTCTCTCAGCTCTTGTGAAGTGAATATACAGTACTCTAATTAAGTTCGACCAAAGGTAAACACATCCATCACATATTAAATAATTTTATTGATATCCCTCATGCATAATGTTTCCCTCTCACTTTCCCTGCTACAAAAACCAAACCTATACAGACAATCTTGCACCTTTTCTGTTAACAACACATTTTTGGATTTAAAAAAAAAGCAGGACAATATTGTATTGTTGTGTGTGAATAGAGAGTCTAATTATATTGTGAGCAGTGGTAATAAATCATACGCATCTTAATCAAAGAACCACAGCAAAGAGAGTCATCAATCACTTCACTACAACACAACATCAGCCTGTGCAGCGCAGCCCTCGTTGTTGCACATCACTTTATGACACATTATCATTAGCACAATCAAAACCACTTTGGACATGCTGACAGAAAGCCGTCAAAAAGAAAATTGATATGGAAATGTATGTGTGCAAAGCTGACAAAACCTGACTCTCATGTTTTTGCCCTGAACTGATACTAAGGATGGCAAGAAGACCCAAACATCAACAAGTACAAGAATAATGTTTCCATTATTTTCTTTTTTGCTTGGACAAGTTTTAAAAAATATGCGATTTTAAGGGCTTTCAATGCATCATTTATCTGTACTGTCGTTGATGGATGGCAAGGTCATCTCAAAGGCAAAGCAATGACATTCAGGTGCGGTGATGACAGATGGCATTTCAATAGAATCTATAACAACGTGTCAGCGCTGAAATATGTTTTGACTTCTATTCCTTGGCTGTCCTATTTTATGAACTTGCGTACATTCAACATTTTGACATCATTATTCGTCATAAATGTCAGTGGCATAAGAATGAACCTTGGCTTTTTTTTTTAAGTGTTCCCCTCTCTTTCCGTTTTACAAACCCCGTTTCCATATGAATTGGGAAATTGTGATAGATGTAAATATAAACGGAATACAATGATTTGCAAATCATTTTCAACCCATATTCAGTTGAATATGCTACAAAGACAACATATTTGATGTTCAAACTCATAAACATTTTTTTTTGCAAATAATCATTAAGTTTAGAATTTGATGCCAGCAACACGTGACAAAGAAGTTGGGAAAGGTGGCAATAAATACTGATAAAGTTGAGGAATGCTCATCAAACACTTATTTGGAACATCCCACAGGTGAACGGGCAAATTGGGAACAGGTGGGTGGCATGATTGGGTATAAAAGTAGATTCCATGAAATGCTCAGTCATTCACAAACAAGGATGGGGCGAGGGTCACCACTTTGTCAACAAATGCGCGAGCAAATTGTTGAACAGTTTAAGAAAAACCTTTCTCAAGTAGCTATTGCAAGGAATTTAGGGATTTCACCATCTACGGTCCGTAATATCATCAAAAGGTTCAAAAAATCTGGAGAAATCACTGCACATAAGCAGCTAAGCCCGTGACCTTCTATCCCTCAGGCTGTACTGCATCAACAAGCGACATCAGTGTGTAAAGGATATCACCACATGGGCTCAGGAACACTTCAGAAACCCACTGTCAGTAACTACAGTTGGTCGCTGTTTTAAGTTATTTTTATGAAGAGCAATCCATTTTTGGGGTCATAAGGGTATTATTTTAACTCAATTTCTGGGATTTCAAAACTATGACTATTGGGTAAAAGACTTTTTTTTAATTAAAAAGGTACTTTTTTCTTGAAGGGAATTTTATAAAAAATGTATCTTATTAACATTATTTACAATCACACATCTTATGTACATGAAAATATTTGAGCATGCTGTATAGAACTACTATTGTCATGATCCGCTGCCCGGATCATGTTGGTTTAGTTTTTGACTACCTCAGTTCCTGTTTTGAGCACCCCTAGGTTTGTGTTTTAGTTGCTATGACTGCAGATTGTTTTCACCTGCCTCTGATTAGTGTTCGGGACGCTCACCTGCTCCTGGGCACTAACCAGAGAGCTACTTATTCCCTGCTTTTCGCCACACTCAGTCTGGCTTTCTATACTAATATGATTCCTGAGCTAAGCTTCGCCTTTTTGTTTGCCTGTTTACATGCTAAGCTTTTCTTGTTTGCTATTCCATTAGCTTCCCGTGCTATCGGCACTTTTGTTTGTATCCCACATGATTTATGGATAATAAATCATTTCCTTACCTGCACCTTGCCTCCGGAGTCCCGTCTGCAAATGCGACCCTGATTATGACCATACACGGCAATTCATGGGAAAAAAAATGTCACCCGTATCTTGCTTTTGAGTATATTTTAATGGAATAAAAATAATGTTGATCAGTAGTTGGGAAGGAGTAGGACAAACCAGCAGTAAAATGTATAATTTTTAAACAACTATTGGGTCGAGGAGCGCTAAATTGCACAACCCAATAGTTGGGTCTGGAATAACCCAACATTGTAGTGAGCATAACTCAGCTTTTTTGTGATATAAATTCAACCCAATAGTTGGGTTATGAATCAACCAACATTGAGTTAGCATAACTCAACATTTGGGTTAAATAATTTAACCCAATAGTTTGGTTGGGAATAACCCAACATTAAGTTATCACAACTCAACTTTCTGGTTAAATAATTCAATCCAAAAGTTGTGTTGAAAAATGTACCTAAAATGATGAGTTAAAAAAACTCAAATAAGGGGTTCGTTGAAATTGGGTTATTTTTTAACCCAACATTTTTTTGTGTGAAACTATACAAATTTGGCTTACAATAGGGATTTAGATTTTATCGCCCTATCGTGACAATGAATGTTTACACATTCTAGCCGCATCCCACAAAATTGACAGCAACAAGCTGCAACGGACTCGTCTTCAATGCAATGTAGGCTCGTTAGCACGGCTAAAACATGTCCATACACAAGTTAGTAAATTACACATCCACGCCTTCATGGAGGCAAATAAATCATATTTATTACAAGTACCATTTTCACTGGAATACAAAGAATGCAATACAAATATCCTGCGTAGTCGGATCGATACAAATATCGACAGTAGTGAGTATTGTAGCATTGGGGTGGTGTTGCCAGAAACTTGAGGTTTCCTGGTTCAAATTCAGCTTTCGCCATCCTAGTCACTGCTGTTGTGTGCTTGGGCAAGGCACTTCACCCACCCACCTTGCTCCCAATGTCACACACACTGGCATAAATGTATCTTAAATTGGTCATTGGTTTCTCAATGTAAAAGGCTTTTAGTAATTAGAGAAAAGCGCTATATAAATGATAAATGTGTTATACTTGTATAGTGCTTTTCTACCTTCAAGGTACTCAAAGCGCTTTGACACTATTTCCACATTCACCCATTCACACACACATTCACACACTGATGGCAGGAGCTGCCATGCAAGGCGCTAACCAGCAGCCATCAGGAGCAAGGGTGAAGTGTCTTGCCCAAGGACACAACAGACGTGACTAGGATGGTAGAGGGTGGGGATTGAACCCCAGTAACCAGCAACCCTCCGATTGCTGGCACGGCCACTCTACCAACTTCGCCACGCCGTCCCTAAATAAATATAATATAATAATATAATATAATAATATAATATAATATAATATAAATATAATTCACATCACTATATAAATATAATTCACATTCATGGTCGAAACTCAAGTGATTAATTCAATTCAGGGACAAGCGGTAGTAAATGGATGGATGGATGGATGTTGTGTACTAAGTGAGAAATTAAGTCATTGGACACAGGAGGACCTTAATTTGAGCCAATAGTAGTTTTAGCTTATGTTAAGTTGTTTTTGCACTATTTACTTTACTTTGCTGAAAATGTTGTATGCAATGAAAGAGAATAAGTAAATAATTTGAATATTTAATTGACATTGTAAAAAATAGAGGAATATTCAATTATTTAATACATCTTTAAATAATTACTAAATGTGGTATTAATTCAAATTAAAAACATAGTTGTGTTATCAAAAGTGTAATTAATTTGTTCAATCTAAATTAAATAAGTTTTTTTAATCATCGAATAATATACTAATTGTGTTATTTCATGATTTAAATAATTATTTCAGGAATTCATCAATTATTGATTTAATTATTCCATCCATCCATCTTCAACCGCTTATCCGGAATCGGGTCGCGGGGACAGCAGCTCCAGCAAAGACCCCCAGACTTCCCTCTCCAGAGCAACATTTGCGACTTCCTCCTGGGGAATCCCGAAGCGTTCCCAGGCCAGAGAGGAGATGTAATCCCCCCATCTGGTCCTTGGCCTGCCGCGGGGCCTCCTCCCAGTGGGACGTGCAACGAGGACCTCCCTAGGGAGACGCTCGTGAGGCATCCGCACGAGATGCCCGAACCACCTAAGCTGGCTCCTTTCCAAGCGAAGGAGCAGCGGCTCTACTCCGAGTCTCTCTCGGGTGACTGCACTTCTCACCCTATCTCTAAGGGAGATGCCAGCCACCCTTCTGAGGAAACTCATTTCGGCCGCTTGTATCCGCGATCTTATTCTTTCGGTCATTACCCACACTTCATGACCATAGGTGAGAGTAGGAATGTAGATAGCTCGGTAGACCGAGAGCTTTGCCTTCTGGCTCAGCTCCCGTTTCGTCACAACAGTGCGGCAGAGAGACTGCAATACTGCCCCAGTTGCTCCGATTCTCCGGCTGATTTCCTTCTCCATCTTTCCCTCACTCGTGAACAAGACCCCGAGATACTTAAACTCCTCCACCTGGGACAGAGTCCTCTCCCCTACCCGGACTGTACAAACCATCGGTTTCCTGCTGAGAACCATGGCCTCAGATTTGGAGATGCTGATCCTCATTCCAGCCGCTGAACACTCGGCTGCGAACCGATCCAGTGAGAGCTGAAGGTCACGAACCGAAGGTGCCATCAGGACCACATCATCTGCAAACAGCAGTGACGCAACCTTTAGCCCCCCGAGACGTATACCCTCTCCGCCATGGCCACGACTCCGCCTAGAAATCCTGTCCATGAAAATCACAAACAGGATAGGTGACAGAGCGCAGCCCTGGCGGAGACCAACCCCCACTGGAAACGGATCCGACTTACATCCAAGCACCCGGACACAACTCTCGCTTTGGTTGTACAGAGATTGGATGGCCCTCAGCAGGGTTCCCCTCACTCCGTACTCCCTCAGCACCTCCCACAAGATCTCCCGAGGGACGCGGTCATACGCCTTCTCCAAATCCACAAAACACATGTAGACTGGATAGGCATACTCCCAGGCCCTCTCCAGGATTCCCGCAAGCGTAAAGAGTTGGTCAGTTGTTCCACGACCAGGACGGAATCCACATTGCTCCTCTTGAATCTGAGGTTCGACTATCGGCCGGACCCTCCTTTCCAGTACCTTGGCGTAAACTTTCCCAGGGAGGCTGAGTAGTGTGATACCCCTGTAATTAGCACAAACCCTCTGGTCCCCCTTTTTGAAAAGGGGGACCACCACCCCAGTCTGCCACTCCCTCGGCACTGTCCCAGACTTCCACGCAATGTTGCAAAGGCGTATCAACCAAGACAGCCCATCAACACCCAGAGCCTTCAGCATTTCTGGACGGATCTCGTCAATCCCCGGAGCTTTGCCACTGTGGGGTTGTCTAACTACCTCAGTGACTTCACTCCGAGAGATCGACGTCGATCCCCCATCATCCTCAGGCCCTGCTCCTATCAGGGAGGGTGTGTCTGATGTATTTGGGTTCAGGAGTTCCTCAAAGTGCTCTTTCCAACGCCCCACGACTTCCTCACTTGAAGTCAGCAAAGTCCCATCCTTGCCGTACACAGCTTGGATGGTTCCCTGCTTCCCCCTCCTGAGGTGCCGTATGGTCTTCCAGAACAGCTTTGGTGCCGCCCGATAGTCCTTCTCCATGGATTCCCCGAACTGCTCCCACACCCTCTGCTTAGCCTCGTCCACAGCCACGGCCGCTGCCCTTCGGGCCCGTCGGTACCTTGCAACTGCCTCCGGAGTCCCCTGGGATAACATACCCCGGTAGGACTCCTTCTTCAGTCGGACGGCTTCCCTGACCATCACTGTCCACCAGGGTGTTCGAGGGTTACCGCCCCTTGAGGCACCTAAGACCTTCTGGCCACAGCTCGCATCTGCAGCTTTAGCAATAGAGGCTTTGAACATTGCCCATTCCTGTTCAATGTCCCCAACCTCCACAGGGATGGCAGAGAAGTCCCACCGGAGGTGGGAGTTGAAGTCCTTCTGGACCGAGGACTCCTCCAAACGTTCCCAGTTCACCCGCACTACACGCTTGGGTTTGCCAGGTCTGTCCAGAGGTTTCTCCCGCCATCTAACCCAACTCACCACCAGATGGTGATCAGTTGACAGTTCAGCCCCTCTCTTCACCCGAGTGTCCAAAACATACGGCCTCAGATCAGCTGATACGATTACAAAATCGATCATTGATCTTTGGCCTAGGGTGCTCTGGTACCAGGTACACCTATGAGCATCCTTATGCTTGAACATGGTGTTTGTTTTCGCAAGTCCGTGACTAGCACAGAAGTCCAATAACAATCCACCACTCAGGTTCAGATCAGGGAGACCGTTCCTCCCAATCACGCCAGTCCAAGTATCACTGTCATTGCCCACGTGCGCGTTGAAGTCCCCCAGCAAGACTATGGAATCCCCTGCCGGCGCCCCATACAGGACCCCATGCAAGGTATCCAAGAAGGCTGAATACTCTGAACTCCTGTTTGGTGCGTATGCACAAACAACAGTCAGAGTTTTCCCCCCTCCAACCCTAAGGCGAAGGGAGGTGACCCTCTTGTCCACTGGGGTGAACTCCAACGTACAGGCACTCAGCCGGGGACTCGTGAGTATCCCCACACCCGCCTGTGCCCTCACACCCTGAGCAACTCCAGAAGTGAACAAGGTCCATCCCTTGTCCAGGAGTGTGGTTTCAGAGCCCTTGCTATGCGTAGAGGTAAGCCCCACCAGATCCAACCGGTAGCGCTCCACCTCTCGCACCAGCTCAGGCTCCTTCCCCACCAGCGTAGAGACGTTCCACGTCCCGAAAGTCAGCCTCTGCTGCCCCGAATTGGTCCGTCCGGAGCCTCCACTTTCACCGCCATCCACTTGGCAGCGCACCCGACCCCACTGGTTCCGATCGCATTTAATTATTTCACAATTTATTTAATGACTTACAAATGAATGACACATTTAAGTAATTATTTAAATATTTATTTTATTTTGTTGCATTTGGCCCTCCATAAACCTAAGCATGCATAATGTAGCCTAAAGATGTAGATAGCACACATATGTGTCAATGTTTCACTATGTAGAGTGCTTTGAATCACGAGAGAAAAAGCGCTATATAAGTATCATTCACTTCACCTGTTACAGCATATTAGGAGCCTTTTGCGACCTGTTTTGAAATGTTATCTTATAATTTATATGCCAAATTATATGGTGTGACGCATTATCGCAAGAAGCTGCAATATATGGACACTGGCCGAGAGTTGGTGGGCGTCCGAGGGTGGAGTCGGCTCGCTTGGTTGCTTTGTTGGGTCTGCTCCTGTCTCTGGCTATGCTTCCCCCACCCCAGCAGACGATGCCGTTTAATACCGCAGAGGCCACCACAGTGTATATGTTTTTTTGCTGTTGTTTTACTTTTGTGGCTGTGTGTAGAAGTGGCTGGTGTCATCAGCTTTGCTCTTTTAATGTATTTAATGTCCTCTGTGTTCTTTGATGTTTCCCTCTTACACACATGTTTATGTGTGCTATAGCTATGAGGTTTTTTTTCCCTTGGCCTCGGTCTGGACCCACTCTTCAGGGGCCCAGGCTTAGATTTATTTTATTTTTTCTCAGCTCCCCTCCCCAGCATTTACCTATTTCTCACCTTTTTTGTAAGGGACGCCGGAAGTTGGCAGACCCTGTAATGTTTGTCTGATCTTGAATGGGATTGTGCTGGAAATCTTAATTTCCCTTCGGGGATTATTAAAGTATTTCTGATTCTGATTCTGGTATATCGCAACTTACTGTAGATTTTAAGCCATAACGTCCATCACTAATAACAGTTGAACCGTACAAATAGCATTGCCAAACAACGACTAATGGTGGCAAAACTAACATACTTTTCCATAGTGAGCAATATATCGAACATCGTAATCGTTATTGATCTTTCTGCGAGGCTGGACAAGGACCGAAGAATAAGAGAGGAGCTGGCACTGCAAGCAGTCATCTATGAAGGGCAAGAGTGCCGCAGTTAATTTTAGCTATCACATTTCAGACGCTGTCATTTGGAACATCTCATTAAAAAAATGGATGCGTCATCCTGCAATCCAAACTGCTGGTGTTGAACACACAACTTCTTCGTCTGATTTGCCCGAAGTATTATCCGTGTCACAGTTCAGGTTGTCTTTGTTGACCTTTTACATTAAACTTCCCATTTTAGAGAGTCTGGACAGATTGAACAATTACGTTTGCATAACCACGAGGGTGCCTCTTAAAATGCATGGAAGTCCCTCTCAGGTTCATTAATCATGGTGGAATGAGAAATTAAACACAAAGGTTCATTAGCTCAATGCCGACACACTAAATCACATACTTGAGGGAGATATCCTCGCCGCTAAAGTCATTAAGCTTAATCACAGGTTCTCAATTTAATGTCTCTCATTCACACTAAATGCTTCATGTAATGCTACACTCGGGTAGCAAGTCGCTGCACTAAATCTACATTATTGTGGCTTTTTATTGTTTTACACAGCTGCTTTGTCCTAATGTTTTTTTTTTACAAGCATAGAGTTTAATGTACAGCGGCAGCAGCACAACCAAATACTGTATTTTGATGATGTATGTCTGGCCTGAGGCAGATTTGAATAGCCACAATGGCCAATATTCTATTTTTCAGTCGCTCAAAACCCACATACAGCCATTTAAAGTACAGCAATTACATAGAGATTCCTATTTAACTGGTATTAAATAGGTATTTTAGAAGGGTAACATATATTGCAAAACTGCAATATTAAACTATTTCATCACTTGTGTGACCACTGAAGAGTAATTGAAAACTCAGAAGGCATGATGCTGCCCTCTGCTGGACGTTGTGTGTGTGAACAGCATTGGAAATCTTTATAATGTTAGGACCAGGGACGTTATTTATCCCCATGTAAAAAGACAGTTTTATTCCCCTTCACTTTTTACCATCCAAAAAACGTAAAGTCCACATTGTACAAAACCAAAACCAGTGAAGTTGGCACCTTTAGTAAATCGTAAATAAAAACAGAATACAATGATTTGCAAATCCTTTTCAACTTATATTCAATTGAATAGACTGCAAAGACAAGATATTTAAAGGCCTACTGAAATGATTTTTTTTTAAATTTAAACGGGGATAGCAGATCTATTCTATGTGTCATACTTGATCATTTCGCGATATTGCCATATTTTTGCTGAAAGGATTTAGTATAGAACAACGACGATAAAGATCGCAACTTTTGGTATCTGATAAAAAAAAGGCTTGCCCCTACCGGAAGTAGCGTGACGTAGTCAATTGAACATATACGCAAAGTTCCCTATTGTTTACAATGATGGCCGCATGAAGTGAGAGAGATTCGGACCGAGAAAGTGACAATTTCCCCATTAATTTGAGCGAGGATGAAAGATTTGTGGATGAGTAAAGTGCAAGTGAAGGACTAGTGGGGAGTTGAAGCTATTCAGATAGGGAAGATGCTGTGAGAGCCGGGAGTGACCTGATATTCAGCTGGGAATGACTACAACAGTAAATAAACACAAGACATATATATACTCTATTAGCCACAACACAACCAGGCTTATATTTAATATGCCACAAATTAATCCTGCATAAAAACACCTACGTGATTGTTATGCTAGCTCCTAGCTCCTCTGCTAGCTCCTAGCTCCATAGAACGCGCCAATACAATTCAAACACCTGATCAACACACACAATCACTCAGCCCAAAAGACCGTTCACCTAACCCAAGGTTCATAAAGCTTATATATTTTTAAAAAGTTACGTACGTGACGCGCACATACGGTCAAGCTATCAAATGTTTAGCAGCCAAGGCTGCATACTCACGGTACCTGATATTCAGCTGGGAATGACTACAACAGTAAATAAACACAAGACATATATATACTCTATTAGCCACAACACAACCAGGCTTATATTTAATATGCCACAAATTAATCCTGCATAAAAACACCTACGTGTTTGTTATGCTAGCTCCTAGCTCCTCTGCTAGCTCCTAGCTCCATAGAACACGCCAATACAATTCAAACACCTGATCAACACACACAATCACTCAGCCCAAAAGACAGTTCACCTAACCCAATGTTCATAAAGCTTATATATTTTTAAAAAGTTACGTATGTGACGCGCACATACGGTCAAGCTATCAAATGTTTAGCAGCCAAGGCTGCATACTCACGGTACCTGATATTCAGCTGGGAATGATTAAAACAGTAAATAAACACAAGACATATATTTACTCTATTAGCCACAACACAACCAGGCTTATATTTAATATGACACAAATTAATCCTGCATAAAAACACCTACGTCTTTGTTATGCTAACTCCTAGCTCCAACGGTTGTGACTAGGATGGTAGAAGGTGGGGATTGAACCCCAGTAACCAGCAACCCTCCGATTGCTGGCACGGCCACTCTACCAACTTCGCCACGCCGTCCCTGAGTTTTCTCTTGCCCTGATGTGGGATCTGAGCCGAGGATGTCGTTGTGGCTTTTCCAGCCCTTTGAGACACTTGATTAAGGGCTAAATAAATAAACTTTGATTGATTGATTGATTGATTGATGTTTAATGCATTTAGAATGAATACATGACAACAGAGTTCTAATATTGAACATGAAAATGAATAGTACATAATATGATCAATAGCTATGATTTGATACGCTGATTCGATTGACACACAGTTTGAGAAAGAATAGAGTTTGTGTATGCAGAAAATACTGTGTGGGCTTTTATGGAAAATTACCTACATTGTGTAGAGCTCTTGAGCATAACAAGAATCGTACGGTACTGTGCACTCTAGAAGTTGTTGCGTTTGTCTTTGTTTCTTGCATTCTACAGAGTCCACAAGGTCAAATTCCTTGTGTGTTAAACAAGGAATTTGGCTGAGCAACTTGAGGGTTCCGGGTTCAATTCCAGCTTCCCCTATATCCTAGTCACTGCTGTTGTGTCCTTGGGCAAGACATTTCACCCACCTTGCTCCGTGTGCCGCTCACCCTTGCTGTGTGAATGTTGGGTTGTGGTCGGAGGCAGCCACACTTCCGTCAGTCTACCCCAGGGTGGCTGTGGCTACAAATGTAGCTTACCACCAAAATTGTGTGAATGTGGAGTGAATGAATGCTGGGTTCTCAGTACTCTTTTGTGCGCTTTGTTGTGTCGAAAGAAAAGCGCTATTTAAATCTAATCCATTATTATTACTAATTCTGATTCTGATATGAACCCAAAGTAAACATACAGAGCATATCTTTCACATGACATTTTTTTTTACATTTTCATTTGTCTCTAAATGATAGTATGTTCTATAACTAAGTATCTTGTTAGTTTACCACACAGTGTTTTGTGCTCTGTATATGTTCTTGTGATGCTTTAAAGAAGACAATCTTGGTTTTAGGACCCACAAAGTGTGTTGTAGCTGTATGTGGTATGTATTTGTTTCCAATCTCCATTAAAGGCCTACTGAAATGAAATGTTCTTATTTAAACGGGGATAGCAGATCCATTCTATGTGTCATACTTGATCATTTCGCGATATTGCCATATTTTTGCTGAAAGGATTTAGTAGAGAACATCGACGATAAAGTTTGCAACTTTTGGTCGCTGATCAAAAAGCCTTGCCTGTACCGGAAGTAGCGTGACGTCACAGGTTGAAGAGCTCCTCAAATCTGCACATTGTTTACACCAGCAGCGAGAGCGATTCGGACCGAGAAAGCAACGATTACCCCATTAATTTCAGCAAGGATGAAAGATTTGTGGATGAGGAAAGTGAGAGTGAAGGATTAGAGTGCAGTGCAGGACGCCAGGGTGTATCTTTTTTCGCTCTGACCGTAACTTAGGTACAAGGGCTCTTTGGATTCCACACTTTCTCCTTTTTCTATTGTGGATCACGGATTTGTATTTTAAACCACCTCGGATACTATATCCTCTTGAAAATGAGAGTCGATAACATGAAATGGACATTCAGTGACTTTTATCTCCACGACAATACATCGGTGAAGCACTTTAGCTTCGGAGCTAACGTGATAGCATCATGCTTAAATGCGGATAGAAACAAAAGAAACATGCCCCTGACTGGAAGGATAGACAGAAGATCAACAATACTACTATTACTTCTACTATCAGGAGACACCGAACCAAACCCTGGACCTGTAACCACATAGTTAATGCTGTCCAGCCTGGCGAAGCCTAGCAATGCTGTTGCTAACGACGCCATTGAAGCTAACTTAGCTACGGGACCTCGACAGAGCTATGCTAAAAACATTAGCTCTCCACCTACGCCAGCCCTCATCTGCTCATCACGACCCGTGCTCACCTGCGTTCCAGCGATCGACGGCGCGACGAAGGACTTCACCCGATCATCGGTGCGGTCGGCGGCCAGCGTCGGATAGCGCGTCTGCTATCCAACTCAAAGTCCTCCTGGTTGTGTTGCTGTAGCCAGCCGCTAATACACCGATCCCACCTACAGCTTTCTTCTTTACTGTCTCCATTGTTCATTAAACAAATTGCAAAAGATTCACCAACATAGATGTCCAGAATACTGTGTAATTTTTTGATGAAAACAGACGCTGTTTGTATTGGGACACGATGGTGTCCCAATACTTCCGTTCAATCCGTGACGTCACGCGCAAACGTCATCATACCGAGACGTTTTCAGCCGGATATTTCCCGGGAAATTTAAAATTACACTTTATAAGTTAACCCGGCCGTATTGGCATGTGTTGCAATGTTAAGATTTCATCATTGATATATAAACTATCAGACTGCGTGGTCGGTAGTAGTGGGTTTCAGTAGGCCTTTAAGCACGCTCTGTAGTGAGAAAGAGCATCCAGGACATTAAAATAGGTTCCTACTTGGTGAGTTTGCACGCAGGTCCTGCTTGGCAGCAGTATGCACAAAGCTAATATTTGAACACGTGCTTCTGTGTTCCACATAAAAGTTGCCTTGTGTGCACCAAATGGTGCCTCTACAAAAACAACTCCATGGTGTGTTCGAGTGATTTTTTAAATCGTTGTGTTACATATTCAACAACCAACTTAAATTTACTTTTGCACACACATTAAATTATCTGCTTTCAGACAAAAAGTGGAGTTCTGGTCATAATATATTTGGGTCAGTTTTTACTCCTTAATTTATTCATTTATTACCGAATAAGCTATCTAACAACTACAGTGGCATTGGTACCTCAACTTAAGAGTGCCCCAACTCAAGAGTGCTTTGAGATAAGAGCTATACTATCAGTTGCAAGCAACAACTTGAGTTACAAGCTAAAAGCCCAAAACGTTTTACTCGTTAGCTTCAGCTCATGCCTACAGATCGACATAACTATGTTGTCCAACCATCGGAAGGAAGAACTTGGTTGTGAAGGACAGTGCTGAGAAGAAGTAGATGCTATTCAGTGATTTTTTTTTTAATTACAATTTATTCATGAAAATATGGACAAACTGCTGCTGATGGTGTGTTTGACAAAGAAGCAGCTGGAAGGAGATACCGTGAGAGTCCACTCTCCATGGGAAATGCTGTACATTATTATAATTTACTTTGAAAAAAAGTACTGTAGTTGTTAGTAGTACATTCTATTATATTGGGGGTTTTTTTATATCTAAAAGTTAGTTTTTATTTTTAAAAGGCATGTTACAAGTTAAAATTGTACTGTATTAGGGGAGCCAAGCACCATTTAAATTTATTTCAATTCATTTATATGAGAGTTGTTGATTTGAGTTACACGTGTTTTGAGTTAAGAGCTCTGTCACGGAACCAATTAAGCTTGTAAGTTGAGGTACTACTGTATTCACGTTTCTATTGTACAATCTGTATCTTTTTTCCCTACTAGAAAATTGGTAACCTACATATTAAACACAATAAATACCGTATTTTTCGGACTATAAGTCGCAGTTTTTTTCATAGTTTGGCCGGGGGTGCGATGTATACTCAGGAGCGACTTATGTGTGAAATGATTAACACATTACCGTTATATATCAAATTATATTTAGCTCATTCACGTAAGAAACTAGACGTGAAAGATTTCATGGGATTTAGCGATTAGGAGTGACAGATTGTTTGGTAAACGTATAGCATGTTCTATATGTTATAGTTATTTGAATGACTCTTACCATAATATGTTACGTTAACATACCAGGCACGTTCTCAGTTGGTTATTTATGCGTCATATAACATACACTTATTCAGCCTGTTGTTCACTATTCTTTATTTATTTTAAATTGCCTTTCAAATGTCTATTCTTGGTGTTGGGTTTTATCAAATAAATTTCCCCCAAAAATGCGACTTACCGGTATACTCCAGTGCGACTTATATATGTTTTTTTCCTTCTTTATTATGCATTTTCGGCCGGTGCAACTTATACTCCGGAGCGACTTATACTCCGAAAAATACGGTACATAAAGAAATGAGAGGATTAAATAAGCTCTGCTTCTTCCTTCTCCTTTACGGACACATTGACTTGTGCAAGTGTAAAATGTGACGTACTTCCATAACTAAACCATTACAATTATAATTTTCCCAATGGTCAGAACTCAAAAAGTAGGCCATTATAGACTGTAATTTCAAACTTCATCAAACCCCACATAAATATTATTGGTAATTGTGCTGACTCTGTAATGTTATGTGCATGTTTTTCCAGATCAGGCCTTAGTCACCGACAGAGTTGGCTGCAGTTGATGTCACCACACCCCAGAACATGTTGTTTGGACTTATTCAACAAACTCTGAGGAGTTACATAGTGAATACTTCATCTATTTTGTTTTTCCTACCTACCGTAAATGTATTTGTGTCAGTACTGCTCCATAATTCAAAGGTGGATCAGTGCAGAGTTGGGGAACATTTATCTCTCTGACAATTTTCTCTAATGTATTCCTCAACAGTAGGCAATAAACCATGACTAGCTCAGCTCATGCAAAGGTCATTTTTAAAGTAGACTATATTTGTCATTTTTTTGTTTGTTAAATTGGGTACAACCTTGCTATACCAACATTCAGGAACTTGAGTATAAATGTAAACAAAAGGCGTGGTGAAGTTGGCTTTTACACTGAAGAGTAGCTATTTCTACGATACTTAAAGTGGACAAACATACTTAAATGAATTAGTAAGGAAAATAATAAATTAGTTTTATCATGATTTGCATGATTGTATCCTGTTTTTGTTTGCTCATAACCATGTATTAAATGGGTCAACTTAGAGGTTGTGTCACGTGACACAGTTTTTCCTTCTTTTTCCATGCTAAAAATGTTGCTTACAGGTGGAATGTATGTTGGGGAGCACACATTTCTTGCATTTGAAATATTTAAATAATCACGCTATTTACATTTTTTTTCCCACAATTGCTTATAAATAATAATGATAAATGGGTTATACTTGTATAGCGCTTTTCTACCTTCAAGGTACTCAAAGCGCTTTGACAGTATTTCCACATTCACCCATTCACACACACATTCACACACTGATGGCGGGAGCTGCCATGCAAGGCGCTAACCAGCAGCCATCAGGAGCAAGGGTGAAGTGTCTTGCCCAAGGACACAACAGACGTGACTAGGATGGTAGAAGGTGGGGATTGAACCCCAGTAACCAGCAACCCTCCGATTGCTGGCACGGCCACTCTACCGACTTCGCCACGCCGTCCCCTTTCTTGAGAAATTTATGAAAAAAAGAATGCAAAAAATAGGACATATGAATTGCTTTGTTGGGTCTTCTCCTGTCTCTGGCCATGCCCCCCCCCCCTCCCCACCCCATGGCGTGGAACACCGCAGAGGCCACCACAGTGTTTTTGTTGTTGTTGTTGTTGTTTTTACTTTTGTAGCTGTATGTATAAATGTCTGGTTGCATCAGCTCTGCTCTTTTAATGTATTTTAATGTCCTTTGATGTTTCCCTCTTACACACATGCTTATGTGTGCTATGGCGATGAGGTTTTTTCCCCCTTGGCCTCAGTCTGAACTAGGGATGTCCGATAATGGCTTTTTGCCGATATCCGATATTCCGATATTGTCCAACTCTTTAATTACCGATACCGATATCAACCAATACCGATATATACAGTTGTGGAATTAACACATTATTATGCCTAATTTGGACAACCAGGTATGGTGAAGATAAGGTCCTTTTTTTAAAAAAATAATACAATAAAATAAGATAAATACATTTTAAAAAAAATTCTTGAATAAAAAAGAAAGTAAAACAATATAAAAACAGTTACATAGAAACTAGTAATTAATGAAAATGAGCAAAATTAACTGTTAAAGGTTTGTACTATTAGTGGACCAGCAGCACGCACAATCATGTGTGCTTACGGACTGTATCCCTTGCAGACTGTATTGATATATATTGATATATAATGTAGGAACCAGAATATTAAAAACAGAAAGAAACAACCCTTTTGTGTGAATGAGTGTAAATGGGGGAGGGATGTTTTTTGGGTTGGTGCACTAATTCTAAGTCTATCTTGTGTTTTTTATGTTGATTGAATTAAAAAAAACAAAAAAACAAAAAAAACAATACCGAGAATAAAAATACTGATACCAATATTTTCCGATATTACATTTTAAAGCATTTATCGGCCGATAATATAGGCAGGCCGATATTATCGGACATCTCTAGTCTGAACCCCTTCTCCAGGGGCCCAGGCTTGAATATTTATTTTTCTCAATCCCCCACCCCCACCCTCCTTGTCTGATCTTGAATGGGATTGTCCTGAAAATCTTAATTTCCCCTCTGGGATTAATAAAGTATTTCTGATATATTTACATAACATTATCAAGGACAGCTCCCACTCTGGATTCGACCTGTTTTACCTGCTGCCCTCAGGAAGGAGCTACACTCAGGGTCATCAGGTCTCAAGAACTCTCATAGGCACTGATTTTATAGTTTAGCACCTCTCTGTGTGCAATTTTTACTTTCCACCCACAGTCTGAATGCTTCTGTATATATAATAATAATAATAATAATAATAATGGATTAGATTTATATCGCGCTTTTCTATTGTTAGATACTCAAAGCGCTCACAGAGAAGTGGGAACCCATCATTCATTCACACCTGGTGGTGGTAAGCTACATTTGTAGCCACAGCTGCCCTGGGGTATATGTATATAGTATAATATTTAAACAACACATTCAGAACATTCGTTCTCAGGACTGGACTGGGCACCTTAATTCCTTTTCCTCTACTCAGTGGCCTAGTGGTTAGAGTGTCCGCCCTGTGATCGGTAGGTCGTGAGTTCAAACCCCGGCCGAGTCATACCAAAGACTAAAAATGGGACCCATTACCTCCCTGCTTGGCACTCAGCATCAAGGGTTGGAATTTGGGGGTTAAATCACCAAAAATGATTCCCGGGCGCGGCCACCGCTGCTGCTCACTGCTCCCCTCACCTCCCAGGGGGTGATTAAGGGGATGGGTCAAATGCAGAGGACAAATTTCACCACACCTAGCGTGTGTGTGACAATCATTGGTACTTTAACTTTAACTTTTGCACTATTTTTCTTTTTCTTTCCTTCCTACGTTTTGTGCACTGACACTGGAATTGCTTTTAATCTCATTGTACCTGTGTATAGTGACAATAAAAGGCATTCTATTCTATTCTATTTATTTGACATTCAATTTGGTAATCAAAAGAAAAGGGGATTTTAGAGGATACTCCTGACATGCATTATTTAAAATATATATTTTGTCCAAGTTTATTTAGATTATATTTCAGGACAAGTGCAATTTGCTCAACAACTGCATGATTTGTATTTTATTTAGGGATTGCATATTCAATTTTGGGACGTGAATATGTCCTCTTACTCTGAAATGACCCCAGTAATATAATTAAACTTTAGTTATTGATATATAACGTTGTAAAATTCAAAACTAATTATTTATCCAACTCACTTTTTGATGACTTGTTTCATTTGCCTGGAGTCTGGACCAGCCCCGTTCAGACCAGACTGTGACGTCACGTTTCGACGTGGACCGGAAGTAACGACACTGCTAAATGCTACGCGAGGCGAGCCTACAAGTTGAGAACGATCAAAACAAACGATGACGGCGGAGCCCAGAAAAGCTAAACAAGTCTGGGTTTTTACAATAATACGTTTACTTTGAGCGATGTGGACGTAGTTTAGGTTTAGCATTCACATTCCATGACTTCGAAGTAGGAATTCTGCGACCGGAGTACCGAGTGTTCGGTCTGAGAGCCACCGACTGTATGTATGCTAGCCTTTAGCTTTAGCTACAGCTGTACTAGCTACTTGTGGTGACGTCACCAACTCTTGTCCAGACTGCTTGGTGTTGGTGACGTCAAGTAATCGCTGATAGCAAACATGTGGAGGAAGTTTAACCAGCTGTGCTTTATTTACTGACACCGGGTATCTTTAAATCCGCCTTGGAAGCAGCGTTCTTGGTTTGTAGTCAAGATGAGTTGGTTCAACGCATCTCACTTGTCCACTTTCGCCAAACAAGCGTTGACAACAGCTCAGAAATCGATCGATCGAGTTCTGGACATCCAAGAAGAAGCTCAATGGAGTGACGCAACTGTATTGCCTTATGACGGTAGGTTGTCTACGCCAGTGTTTTTCAACCTGTTTTGAGCCAAGGCACAATTTTTTCATTGAAAAGAATCCAGGGGGACACTATCCCATCCTCGTCGCCATTGTTGTGTGCCAAACTTGTCACTTATTAGTTCACTTGTTAGCAATCTAAGCTAAATAATACACCAAAAGAAAACTTATTGTCCTTTTCTGCCTTTTATTCCCGCTCTTACTTTTTCCACTTCCAGGTGTCCAACACACAACACATGTCATCATATCCTGTGTCCCCCGCCCTTAAGTTCCCCTTACAATTAGGGATGTCCGATAATATCGGACTGCCGATATCATCGGACGATAAATGCTTTAAAATTTAATATCGGAAATTATCTGTATCGGTTTCAAAATTATCGGACGTAGGGAGAGGTACAGAGTGCCAATAAACCTTAAAGGCACTTCCTTTGCGTGCCGGCCCAGTCACATAATATCTACGGCTTTTCACACACACACACACACACACACAAGTGAATGCAAAGCATACTTGGTCAACAGCCATACAGGTCACACTGAGGGTGTCCGTATAAAGAACTTTAACACTGTTACAAATATGCGCCACACTGTGAAGCCACACCAAACAAGAATGACAAACACATTTCGGGAGAACATCCGCACCGTAACACAACATAAACACAACAGAACAAATACCCAGAACCCCTTGCAGCACTAACTCTTCCGGGACGCTACAATATACACCCCCCACTACCCCCTAAACCCCCTCCACCCCCTCCCACCTCAATCCAGCCCCCCCAACCCCGCCCACCTCAACCTCCTCATGCTCTCTCAGGGAGAGCATGTCCTAAATTTCAAGCTGCTGTTTTGAGGCATGTTAAAAAAAATAATGCACTTTGTGACTTCAATAATAAATATGGCAGTGCCATGTTGGCATTTTTTTCCATAACTTGAGTTGATTTATTTTTGGAAAACGTTACATTGTTTAATGCATCACAAGAAAATTAGGCATAATAATGTGTTAATTCCACGACTGTATATATCGGTATCGGTTGATATCGGAATCAGTAATTAAGAGTTGAACAATATCGGATATCGGCAAAAAAGCCATTATCGGACATCTCTACTTACAATGGTTCCGGTATTGTCTTGTGACCCGAGTAACCAATACATGACAGACACCACCACCAGCAGAAAATGTTAAAAACGAAACTCAATAGCTTATATTGACAATATAAAGGCGTTCTCATCAAATACCTGACGCAAATGTTCGATATGACTTCAAACCATAACCATCATTAATTATCCTGTCTCAAAGTAGGCTTACAAAGCAATGAAATACCTGCTGCCACCTACTGGTACGGAAGAGCATTATATGGTTACTCTGCTGATCTCCAGACAGCACAGACTCTACAACGTCACATTGTTTGCGGATTATAATTATTGGTTTGCAAAAAATATTTTTCAGACTAATTAGGTAAAGTTGCTTAATTTCCCACGGCACACCAAACAATAGCTCACAGTACACTAGTGTGCCGCGGCACAGTGGTTGAAAAACACTGGTCTACGCCACTCTAGAGTACCACCTAATGTCGTGTCATTGTAATAACATGTTTGAATGCTGTTATTGTTTTGTCAGATGTGACATTGCCTGCAAAGCTGTCGTTAAGTGGAGGGTGGGGGATGGTCCAGTGGGAAGCACTACCTGAAGAAGATACCACCATCCCTCTGTCCCCTTCTGCTGCCATTACTACACCTGTCACCCGCACAGTAGTGGACGACTCTGACAACTTTTTTAGTGCCTTTCTGTTACCTGGAGACACGCAAGTTGACACAAAATCCAATGTAGTGTCTGTATTACCGGCAAAGTCTCAAAAGCAGTCTCAGGAGAAAGACAATAACCGCAAAAATGCTGCTGCCCAAATCAAATTGGAGGGCGAACACATTGTGTCAGTTGTTCAGGGTCATGAAAGTCGGACAGTTGTGGATGGACAACAGGTAGAAAATGAACCCTCTCATGCAGACACCATTCTTCTTCAGCCAGTTTCTCCCATCGTAAGTTGTGGTGAGCTACCTTGTGGCTCTGACGATAAGAAAGCCCTTACAAGCGATGTAAAACCAAACACTGACACAGAAGAGTCTGCAGACCCAATGACCGAATGGTCACAGAGTCCAGCTGGATTCCCTGTTGAGAAAGAACCCTCTGATTCTTCAGAACCTTGCAGTGCTTCCACTGAATCTAAAAAGTCTACGCAACTTCATCCGCTTGCCTCCCAACCTTCTAAGGATGTACATTTAGAGCAGAAAGACTCAAAGCCTGAAGACCGTCAGACTGATACCCCCTCTCCCCCAGTTTGTGCCTTCTCTTCAGGAACATCTACCACCAGTGACATTGAAGTGCTGGATCACGAGAGTGTGTTGAGTGAAAGTTCTGCCAGCTCCAGGCAAGAGACGGGAGAAGGAAAAGCTGGACTTCACTTAATGCATGGTTCATTCCAACTTCTCTCCGCTTCTACCTGTGAAGACTTTCCCCGTCTTGAGGACTATACAAAACTCACAGAGAGTTGTGGCTCTTCCTCAGATGCGTTCGAGCGCATAGATTCATTCAGTGTACAGTCAATGGATAGCCGCAGTGTCAGTGAGATTAACTCAGATGATGAGAACCCTGGCAGTCGAACGCTCGCTTCTGTCACTTCGCCCGCAGACCCTATAACAGATGTCTCACCGAGTGTAAGCGAGAAGCAAGACGATGGAGGTTTGGAAAAGACCGGAGAGGCGGAAGAGGAGAAGGACGAGTGTTTCGCCGGAGCTGTAAGGGAACAGTCTCTTGACGAGATGGAGGAGAGCGGACGAAGTGTGACTCCAGTGAATAGCGAACAACCTGAGGACTTGACCGAGCAGGAAGAGGAATCTGAGACGAACATCACACTGTTCGAGCCCAACGCCAACGTCGAGTTATTCATTCCACCGATCACAGAAGAAATGAAAAGTGTCTCAACCGTTCAGTTTTTGGAACTTCAAAAGGTAAACAAACGCATCAGTTATAGAGAGCTATTAGTCGGAAAAACTGAACATTTCTGATGGAAGCACACACATTTTTGTTGTAGGTCATCGATGAGCTGTCAAGCTGCCTTGAAAAAAGAGAGTCTCAGCTGTTGGCAGTCAGCAAGGACAAGGCAAGACTGGAAGAAGAATTTGACAATCTTAAAGAGTGAGTATTTAAATCTTGGGGGGGGGACAGGCAATTAATTCACTGTTATTAAGGGATGATACTTGCCAACATTATAATATACATATTAAGGGTGTTTCTGTCATCACAAATGCATAACTCAAATTCTAAGCAGCCTTCACCTCAATAGGGTTGTGCGATATACAGTAGATACGATATAAATTAGAGTTTTTAAAACTATCGTCATATAGTGACAATCACATTGTAGCGGTGGCCAGGAAATTGGACAACGACAAGCATACAGCCGCATCCTCAACACAATGTACCGCCCTTGTTAACGGCTAACTAAGGCTTGCCCTGTTGTCGGCAAATAAAATACGCTTCTTACAAGTATTATTACTAGAAGATGAGGAATAGCTCTTAATGGATGGATGGATGGATGGATCTTTATTTTCATTGCACAAGTACAACTACATTTTGTTTTAAGCAGAAACCAGTTCAAGATTAGACAAACAAACACTGTACAGAGTTACAGAACAGGAATGCTGATGGGTCGCCACATGGCGCCTCGTAAATGCTACGCTATACAATGTAAGAGGATACGAGATGTCATGCTAACCGCTAAGCTAGAGCTTTGGAATGTAAAGCATGTGGGTTGAGCAGATCGATATAAATATCGACAGTAACGATACCAATTATGGTATCACTATATGGTCGATACTACAGCGGTTACATTGATTATTTTTACTATCAAAAAGCTTTTGCCTCTTAGTTTTGTTTGCAAACTCAGGATATTAACAGAGGTGGGCAGATACAAATATTGACAGCAACGATACCAAGTATAGTATCAGTATACGGTCGATACTACAGTAATTAGATCTATATTTTTACTAAAATCACTAAATCGTTTGTTGTCATCTTTGTTATTGTTTACAAACTCAGGAAATACTTTAAAGGGCAAATGCTGAATCATTTAAATCAGAGACTGTCATAGTTTATGCTTATTTTTAGTTATTTTGCACACCTGACTTTATTTTGCTCACAATATTGTCTGTAACAAAGGGGAATAAGGAAATAAATTAAATATTAAATTTATATTGTTATACCGCCATCCTTTATTTTGACTGATTATCTTTGTGATTAAAAATTAAATGAGTCAATGATATTACAACAGAAAGGAACAAGACGATTAATAATAGCTTTGAGAAAACAATACAACTGGAAATGATGCAATATGTTACATAATTCGTCAGCAGCAAAATTAGGAAGCCTTTGTAAGCCATTTTAAAATGGTTCTATTATCTATTATAAACCAAATGATATATTGTACATATTGTTATGTCAGGACGCTGTAATATATATCGTGATATAGACTTAAGGCCATATCGCCCATTCCTAACCTCAATGCATTTAATTTTGCAATTTTTAAAAATGTATTCTAATTTGGGTCTATTCAATTGGCGGCCTGGGAATGACACCAGACTGGCCCCTGAGTTTAGTTCAAACTCTAGAGAGGTTTTAACATTTTTACTGCAAACTAAATATAATAAAAATATAAAATACAATACAATTAAATATAATAAAAACATGAGAGCGCTCCTTTTGTATAGAGGAACTTGGACCAACGTAAACACAGTGGCAGATCATTGCATTGACATTTTAACCTCCTTTTTAACATCTATAGAAGTGATATGAAAATGTGCTATCGTCTGTAGGCTGCATGTATTTTGATAACGAGTCATTAACTAATATGTTTGCCCTCCAGTGAAGTAATAACTCTGAAGGAGGAGAGCTCCACTGTTCAGTCCTTAAAGGATGAGTTCACGCAGCGTATAGCGGACACCGAAAGGAAGGCTCAGCTGGCTTGCAAAGAGAGAGACATCGCCAAGAAGGTAATTCTATTTATTGTGATGCAAGACTCATCGACATTTTAATACACTGATACATTTTGTGTAAGATAAATAGCGATTTGATATAATGGAGTAGGCAAATTTCCAATAGCTGTTTGTTTCAAAATGGGTATATTTTTACAGGAGATTAAGGGCTTGCGAGAGGACCTTTCTACAAGACTGAATTCCAGTGATACATTGGAGCTTATCAAAGAGAAAGAGGAGCAGATCAGAGGCCTACTAGAAGAAGGTAAGACCTGTGCCAAATACTGTCATTGAGGTAGCAGGGTTAGTATTTGATGAAGTAAAGTTGCCTAGTAAGAAACCGTTTAATACTGCCTTGCCAGAAACTCTGTAAAAAAAAACCCAACCAAAAAAACCTGTGCAAACAGGTGAAAGATTTCTATTGGTTGATTACTACTGGAATTAACTCTTTCTATTCTATTTTTGGCTTTCTTTAAGCACCCACAATCTATGGTCATGCAGTTTAAGAGACAGTCTTGGGTCATGAACGTGACCTTTTAGAGAATTATGTGCAAAACTTGCAAATTTTATTCAAAGAATGAACTGATGGGTTAAATAAACATGCAGTGTTTACAGTGCATCCGGAAAGTATTCACAGCGCTTCACTTTTTCCACATTTTTGTTATGCTACAGCCTTATTCCAAAATGGAATCACTTCAGTTTTGTCCTCAAAATTCTAAAGACATACCCTATGTCAAGGTTTTTTCAAATTTTGCAAATGTATTAAAAAATAACAAAAAACACATGTACATAAGTATTTACATTTTGCTCAATACTTTGTTGTTGCACCTTTGGCAGCAATTACAGCCTCAAGTCCTATTTAAAAATAAAAAAAATGATACCACAAGTTTGGCACACCTAACTTTGGGCAATATCAAATCAGGACACCTCTAGTTTGTAGACTAAATCATATAAATACCTCTTAAAGTTGAGTCATGAAATAAAAGTGCCTCTAAGTATGTTTCGCCTTTTTTATGAACAACACCTGAAAGCAACATGTGGCTATGACGGTGCATCAAGTGAAGCAGAAGACTGCCGTTGACTGAAATACAGCTGAGGTGTAATATAGTGTTTTACTGTTTGTAGGTGAAAAGCTTTCTAAGCAACATCTTCAGCACAGCACTATCATCAAAAAACTGCGCGTGAAGGAGAAGGAGAGTGACACGAGACTCACCAAGCAACAGAAGAAAATTAAAGAGCTGGAGAACGAGCTGAAGCACCTGCAGCAGGTGGGCGCCAAATTTAGTACTTCCATTATATTTATGGTGTTTTGATAAAGCAATTCTTCAGTCAGACGTTTTGTTTTAATGCTATCATTAAGAGTCTACTAAGATTAGACTAAGTCTACGTCTAAGAGGGTTCAGTATTACACTTAATTACTTTTCCGACCATCTTATATGACAGAAAATTTGAAAAAAAAATTCCGCCCCCAAATTTTTTTAATATGTAAAATAAATCTACTAATTAGTTTTTTTGCCCATTTCCAATTACTAGTCTTAACTTTAGACAAACTTACCTGTGGCACAAAAATTTATTCCTCATCATCAGCTCATTTTTCTTTCATTCTAATTTGAACTAATCACAATGAACTGTATCGTGAAGGTGTTTATTCTAGCATAAAAAGTAACCCTACTCTATTTATTTCATACATTTTAGGTTTTAGAGGGGAAAGAAGAGGTAGAAAAAAAGAATCGGGAAAATATCAAGATGCTGAACTCGGCTGTGGAACGTCAAGAGAAGGAGCTGAGCAGGCTGCAGACAGACTCTGAGGAGCTCCAAGAGAAGAACAGAAGTCTCCAGGCGGCTCTGGACAACTCCTACAAGTACACACTGACTTTCCCTGATATTGATAATGGTTACTGTCTGCCAGAGCTCTTACATTAAGTCTACCTGCACATTGTAAACATTTTATTTAGTTCTACATTGCAGCATTTCCGACACGAAATAATTAACCTGTGACTGATATTGCTTGTGTTCTGTCATCACTAACATTTGTATTTATTTAGGGAGCTGGCGGAACTTCACAAGGCCAATGCCAGCAGAGCCAGTGAGGTTGAAGAGGTAGCTCTTAGCAAAGAGATACAAGCCAAGGAGTTGCTAAGCGTGGCCCTAGTGAAGGCCCAGGATGAGGCCAGGATACAGCAGGAGGCTCTGGCAAGCCAGGTAACATCTGCTTGTGCTATTGACACACTTTTCAGCATAAAGGCCCATAGGGTTGTTGCTGTGTCAGCATCTTAAGTTCCCACCGTAGGTTCTGGGAGGTGCATATCAATCACATGGTAGCCAGACGATGCAGCTGTTTATTTCCAAATAGTATATCTGTGCCACAAAAGAAGATATAGTATCTCAACAGTTATAGAAGGGTTTCACTGTGTGTAAATTATGAGGTGTTTTCCTTCTTTTTGTGCTAATACCACAACTTGAAGGTACTGGAAAAGCCTTATATTTGACCCTGAAAAATATGTATGAACCCTGATGAATACATGACTAGCAAGTAGGACTCATCCATTAACTTGTGCAGGTGGCCGACCTAAGATTGGCTCTTCAGAGGGCCGAGCAACAGCAGGCAAGGAAGGAAGATTATTTGAGGGAAGAAATCAGTGAATTGCAGCAGGTAATAAAATGATACTTTGACTTTTATTAGTCCAGTTATACTTACACATCATATATTTCTGTGTCATCTCCCACAGAGGCTGCAGGATGCAGAGACAAGGAACCAGGAGCTTAGCCAAAGCATTACCTCAGCAACGAGGCCCTTGCTGCGTCAAATAGAGAACCTACAGGCTTCACTGGGTGGACAAACTGCATCCTGGGAAAAAATAGAGAAGAACATCTCTGACAGGCTGGGTACGAGTTAAATGGTGTGTCTGTGAATAGAGCAAACAAGGTGTGCCCATAATGATTGTGTTGTAAAAGGAAACGCAAAACCGACTTTATGAAGTATTTTCTGGCAAGTCATGATGCCTGTATGTTTAACTACAGGGCGTGAACAAACTATTGTTCTATGTTGAGGCATGGAAAAAGGATCAGAATGAATAAGCTCTGCTTCTTCTTCCTCCTTTTCAGACCGATTGCATTGTGCAACTTAATCCTGTGACGGTCTTTAATGTATCGGTAACTAGTTTTTGCTCGCCCTTTAAAGTACTTGGTGACCATTGGGTTGAGAGCTGATGCATTAAGGAGTTGTTCATACCAGGGCTGTGCCAATCCAATATCAGCAAAAAAAGAAATTAACAAGGGAATATATAAATTTACTAAAATCTCTGACACAAGCTGTCCTGCAGCGCGTATACTTTTGCAACGCTGCACAGCTGATTAACATATAAATGTCCTCTAATAAGCACATACGGTTGGTAAACATGGTAGGTCATAGGCTACTAGGAGCTAGCAACTACACCACAGTTGAGTACACAATAGTGTTCATAAATGAACAATATTGCAGTCTAAAACACACCATTTGTCAATATAAACATGTATCAAATAATTACTGTATAGTTGCATAGTCTTCAAAGTGTATTAGAAAGTATCCTGTAACAAACATGCCTGCATCCTTCAACTGACTGTCATGAGCTTGACTTAATGAATTATTGTGGCCACTAGATGTCCCCAAAAAATAGATGAACACTCCACTTCAACTTAGACAAAAGTTTGTTTTTTTTGCTTTCTAACATGTAAAAATCAACTTGTTCTTGGTGGCTAACGATGCAACTCATGAGAGAAATCAATTCAACCTCTAAATAACTTTAAAATGCATTCAAAAACCGTCAACAATACTTAAATACATTCCGTAACCTGTATAATAACCTTGCTGTAGCGACATTGTTATTGTAAGAGCAAACACTGTAGAACTCTTCTTCTAGCGTATTGACACATTGGTGTGCTACGGTATTAGCCATAAAAGCTAGCTACAGAAAGAGATAAGCTAGCTTCTACGTCAACATGAAACACATTTGAGTTTGTAATGCACAAAACAATGTGTTAAGACACCAATCTGTACTGACTGAAAAACATGAACAATCCATTTACAGTATCTGTAAAGTGTAAGCCAACATTTCATGTTTTGTTTGTACACAGCTAGCCAGACAGCGTATGTACTGTAGTTTTTATAACACACGTGACGTGCCGCATGTATCATGATCAATATAAAGTGTGACTCACTCGATACACAGTTGTCTGTTTGGTCCAGCTGGCCACAGACTTTTTTTTTCAACGTTTTTGGGTAAGCACACCATTTATGTCAAGATGGCATGGCTTGAAATTCCACATGTTGCAGCTTTGAGTGACTTTCACCTCACTCTCTTGGCTCCCGTCTGCTCCAACGTCTCACTCTTCCTTCGTGCTGGCTTGTAGAAGCAGTAGTTCATCCTCTGTATATTTAGCTTAAAAAATACAAGGTTGTAAATCCTCATTTGTCCAAAAACAGTCGTCTTTGTTGTTTATTACCAAGTCTGCCGTGATTAGAAGACGCACGCGTCTTGTTTACGGAAGTAGGAACACACGTTGTTGCCAGAAGTCGGTAGTGTGCTGCTATGGAAATGGAAATAAACACGCCAAAGAAATGGTTAAAATGTCCAAAATATGGTAAATATTGTACATATTACATATTGTTATGAACGTGTCTGCTACTACATTATATATATATATATATATATATATATATATATATATATATATATATATATATATATATATATATATATATATATATATATATATAAATTAGGGCTGCAACTAACGATTAATTTGACAATCGATAATCTGTCGATTATTACTTCGATTAATCGATTAATAATCGGATAAAAGAGACAAACTACATTTTTATCCTTTCCAGTATTTTATTGAAAAAAAACAGCATACTGGCACCATACTTATTTTGATTATTGTTTCTCAGCTGTTTGTACATGTTGCAGTTTATAAATAAAGGTTTATTTAAAAAAAAAAAAAAAAAATTAATTTTTTAAAAAGCTTCTGCGCATGCGCATAGCATAGATCCAACGAATCGATGACTAAATTAATCGGCAACTATTTTTATAATCGATTTTAATCGATTTAATCGATTAGTTGTTGCAGCCCTAATATAAATATATAAATATATATATATATATATTAGGGGTGTAACGGTACACAAAAATTTCGGTTCGGTACGTACCTCGGTTTAGAGGTCACGGTTCGGTTCATTTTTGGTACAGTAAGAAAATGACAAAATATACAATTTTGGGTTATTTATTCACCAAATTTGTAAACAATGGCATAACATACACTATCGTTCAAAAGTTTGGGGTCACATTGAAATGTCGTTATTTTTTAAGGAAAAGCACTGTACTTTTCAATGAAGATAACTTTAAACTAGTCTTAACTTTAAAGAAATACACTCTATACATTGCTGATGTGGTAAATGACTATTCTAGCTTGCAAATGTCTGGTTTTTGGTGCAATATCTACATAGGTGTATAGATGCCCATTTCCAGAAACTATCACTCCAGTGTTCCAATGGTACAATGTGTTTGCTCATTGGCTCAGAAGGCTAATTGATGATTAGAAAACCCTTGTGCAATCATGTTCACACATCTGAAAACAGTTTAGCAGTTTAAGCTACAAAACTGACCTTCCTTTGAGCAGATTGAGTTTCTGGAGCATCACATTTGTGGGGTCAATTAAACGCTCAAAATGGCCAGAAAAAGAGAACTTTCATCTGAAACTCGACAGTCTATTCTTGTTCTTAGAAATGAAGGCTATTCCACAAAATTGTTTGGGTGACCCCAAACTTTTGAACGGTAGTGTGTGTGTGTGTGTGTGTGTGTGTGTGTGTGTGTGTGTGTGTGTGTGTGTGTGTGTGTGTGTGTGTGTGTGTGTGTGTGTGTGTGTATGTATATAAATATATATATATATATATATATATATTTGCAAGTGTGTATACAAAACGTTGATGAAGGGTTTTGAAGTTGTCTTAGAAAGCTTTGAAGGCTACAACGGTGACTCCCATTAGCCGTTCTTGTCTCTCATAATGAATGTGTACGATAAGCAAAATTCCAAAAAAAGTGCAGTTCCTCTCTAAGGCTCAAATATTGTTATCGTATCAGAAGTGAAAAAGTTGCATTGGGACACCCTTCGTTTATACTAACCTGGCTTGCAGCACCCTCTCTGCAAAAGCTATTTTTAGTGCACTTACTTATGCCACTGATAATTTTTCAAAATGTATTTTTCTTCTCAGTGGAAGCCCAGACACAACTTGCTGTTGCAGTGGAGAAGGAACGCTCAGCAACAGAAGAACTGCTCTCCATCAAGTGCCAGTTGGCCTCTCTGGAGTCACAGAATTCCTTGCTTCGCCAGGAAAAGGTCCGACTCCTTGCACTCGTAGAGACTGAGAAGAACAGAAGAGAGAATGTGGAAGACGACAGCGGCAGGTATAGAAGCACTTTGACCTATTAGGTAGAACTAAAAGTAAACAGCTGAACACATCACTATCGCTGCTTGCTGTTTGTGAGATACATTTTTATATAGTAGAAGAAGCGGTTTCCATAGAAATACAGTATATCTGAATGAAGGTATGTGCATCTTGTATTGTGAGCATGCTTTAGACTTGTACTTTGTTTATCCACGGTGGGGAAATTATACGGTTGCAGGAATGTGGTATGTTTTACAAAATCCTCACAACTTATAATTCATATTTTTGCATCGTACACAACAATTGCAGAGTTTACTCAAAATTCCACCTGGAAACAAATCTAATTCATAATACAATATTCCTCAGGACAATATGCAATCTTTATTTTTTGTTGCTTTAGCCCTTAAATATCTAATCATACTACAATAATGGCACATTGTGACGCAAAATCCAACTCTGACTGAAGGTTTAGGTTGTTGAAACAAATGGGAGTGCTAAAGCCAGCTCCTTGACGCTATATTGCTTTATATAGTGAGTTGTTTAGTTTGAAATAGAGATTTAATGATATGAACATTTCATATCACGGTTATTGTGACCAAAATGATCATTGTTATTATTATTATCACTGTATTGTTGAATGTGCTCAAAAAGTACATATACACACATTGAAATCTTCAGATTGTTTTAAATAGCTCAAATAAAAACACCCCAAATTAGAAAACCCACCATTTTGCTTCACTGATAAGTGTTCTGGTGGGCATTGGGGTGTCCTCTGTTCAGCGGTCCTCAGACGCATCTTAAATACACCTCCATGTTATTCCTTCGAGTATATAATGATCACTCTGTTCTAAGAGAGCACAGCTTGTAGATTCAATGTGCACAGTTACTCAGACCTCAATGTGTTTATACAAAGGCTGTTGAACGATTAAAATATTTAATCGTAATTAATCGCTTTGTTCAGTTAACTCAAACTTAACGCGATTAATTGCAGATAGATATATTGTTTCATAATTAAGTTTTAATTACATGTTTTTTAAACAGCTCAACACAAAATGGACATACACACACTTTTAATGACAAACCAATTACCTGCAGTGCATTGGTGTCTAGCCAGATTTTGTATTTTGTAGGAATACAGACTTTGTATTCCTGCTGTAGGAGCACTTGCATTCAGAGGAGAGGGCATACACTTCCATGTTTAGATAACACTTTAGCGCAATAATAACACAACATGTGGATTTTTACAATCATGCTTTGACTGTAAAAGATCTTTGGTAATGTAATCTGATATTTCAAACTGAATAAATTATTTTGATATTCTGTATATTAAGTTAATTGTATTCATGTCGCTCCATGACAATGTCCAACCTTCTCTATTTATTAATAACATTTAATATTTAGCCTGCCTAACATTCTGTAATGGAGGACTATCAACCAGAACATGTTATAAAAGAATAAACACACACGTTATAGCCTGCTGGGACCCCGGTGGTGGTGTGTGATTGGCTTGAGAAAAGGTGGCTTGGCATATTTTGACAACACAAAAGTCTTCAGTCTTTCCTTTCTGCTGAGCTTACTAAACCAGTTACAGTAACAATCTACATATTAGGTTATCAATGCAATAAACTGTCATCTAAAGATGGAATTGAAGGTTTACCTGTCTGAATGCATTTGTTCCAGTGATGACAGCTCACGGTGATCATGAATTTATAACTAGTTGTGTCTTGTCGGGAGAACGACTTGGGCTTTCCATAATGTACTTTTTTCTTTGTCCATTTCTGCTGGCTAATTGTTCCTCTCTTGTGGCTCAACAGTAAGTAAACATAGATACATTTTCCCAAGCTACGAAATGGACCGAGGGTCAGTTAGGACGTGTGCGCGTTAATCACGCTTCAAATAAAATTAGTGCCATTTAAAGGAAATTATAGTTAACACTATTGCATTAATTTATTTGTTGAAAGAAAATGATCATGTACCAATTTGGCCGGTAGTACAGCTGATATGTGCAAAGCATCCATCTATCTATTTTCTATACTACTTGTTCTCATTAGGGTCATGTGTGAGCTGGAACCTATCCCAGCTGACTTCAGGCGGGGTGCTGACCACACGTGAACATATCACCTCAAATGTATATTTACACTCTAATGCTTCTTCCATTTGGTGTTAAGAGTCTTGATATCAGTCCTTTACTCTTCAGTACTTTTGATCGTTTTTGCGGGACTTCTGGCTTGTTTTGTCCATGTAGAGAGCATATTGAGTTGGAGAATCTGCGAGGGGAACACAGTCGCATGCTGGAAGAAGCGAAGAAAGAAAAGGTATAGTTTTGCTGCTCTTTATTGCTGCTGTCCCTCGACAAAATGTTCTCCTTCTTTACGTATGTGTTCCTGTCTCCAATACCAGCTGCTGCTCACGAATCAACTAGAGATGGAGAAAATGAAGGTTGAACAAGAGAAGAAAAAATATTACTTAGCACAAGAAGCGCTCAAGGAAAAGGTGAGATACTTTTAGAGATTATGCTTGGCTGGTTGTATTCACAATTTATTTTTAAAACGGTGCATTGTTTTAAAGTGTGTTGTCTAATCATGGTGTTTTATTGTTTTTTTCTGTTGAGGAGCAGAAGAGCATAACCCACGATGTCCCAGTTTCTTCCACGCCCTCACTGTCCCGATCAAGCTCCTTTAGTGGGACAGACAATGCTGGTTTGCACTCCTCCATCTTCTCTCAGGTACACGCTAATTACACAAACATTTTTTTAAACAGGTAAACAAATAAGCACCTTTCGGCAAAAATATGCCTTTTCCCTCTTATTATTACCCGAGTTTACACACACTAAAATGTTAGACTATTTGCTTAGCTCAATGAAACACTGTTGCTAACCAAACAGTAGCACTTACAGAGTCACGTAAACACTCACAGATGAAAGTGTGGTTCCAAGCAGATGTTTTGAATGAATTCTCTGTTCATTATTAAAGATGTTCTTACATTATGTGGAGACAGTGTTTAGCTTACAGTACCTCTGTGCAAGCTAGGCAGTATTGTGGACTGTACTTTTTATTATGCTTCATAGAGATTTTTAAAGGCATTTGTAAAGATGTATTTATACAAATAATGTTCTCCCGCTATAAAGGTCTATATGAGGCAGTGACCAATAATGTTGTTTTTTCTTATTTATTCTGATCTGATTTGTACGCTTGAAAATAATGTTTGGAAATTTGAAATAGTAAATATAGATTTTTTATTTATATCCTTAAGTGTAAGCTTTTTTTTTTTGTGTAAACCTATAAAACCTTTATTCTGAAAAACCAAAAGGATCTGTAGTGAACAGTATCTCAACAAGACCAGAGTTCTATTCCCTGACAGGGCGCCAACAAATGTAGCCGCATAGTGACTGTACTCTTGCATCCTATTATTATATTACTCCACTCAAAAGTCCCTATGATGTTGCTTGATTCAAATTTCATGTAATTCTGCAGGTGTCACATGATTCACAAACTGCTCTTTGTTAAACAAACTTAAATTGATGGACACTATGAAAACCATGTGACACAGTTAGGATGGCCTCTTCTGCTTCTCTGGCTCAACAGCACCTCCTGGCTACGCAGCAGAATAGAGCTTTTATAATAATAATAATAATACCTGGGATTTATATAGCGCTTTTCTAAGTACCCAAAGTCGCTTTACATGTAGAACCCATCATTCATTCACACCTGGTGGTGGTAAGCTACTTTCATAGCCACAGCTGCCCAAAATGTATTCCATCCATCCGTTCATCCATCCATTTTCTACCACTTTTCCCTTTCAAGGTCGCTGGAGCCTATCATAGCTTTATTATTTAAGACAAATAAAATAGCTATGACATTTAGAGAGATAAATAAAGAATCAATAATAACTATTATTTAAAATTTCAAACAAATATGTTTAAGTGTACATATCAGACCAGAATACATCTGAAAAAAAAAACACATCATACAATGCCTAACCTTTAATAGAAGCCTTATACTATCTCCTATTAAATAAAGACAGTATATGAAGAAATACAATGATCCAATTAATCTTGTGACTTGTTTTTACTTTTTCTTTTGTTTTGTTTTGTTTTCCCTCTCCATAGGATGACTTGTTAGACCAGACGCTCGGCAGTGGAACAATGTCTGTGTCAATGAGTGGTACCAACTTGTATGAAGCTGCCAGGCTGTCTGGGGGCTCCAGCATCATAGAGAATCTCCAGTCTCAACTCAAACTGAGGGAAGGAGAGATAGCACAGCTGCAGGTAGAGACAAACAGATGATGTACAGTTGCCCCTCACTACATCTCTGATGGAAAAAAACTGCATACCGGTATTCTACATGTTTGTGGCCTTAATTTAGTTTAATTTATGTGTTACGTGTATTACACTGTCTTATTTATATTACGTTGTGGCGATCGATAAAGATATTCACCAATCTCAATGAACTTCCATTTTCGGGTTAAGGACAAACACTGCTAACAACATAAACAGCTAATCTTGGCGCTACTGTATCTTCACTACGAAAATCTCAAGTTGGCAGAACAACTTTTTGATGGAATTCATCTTCAACTCTTGCCTCATCAATAACACACAACTTTGACATGAACAATGTCAAAAAGTAACAGTGGCGCGTAGCATTGTAGTCTGCGCAGATCTTCAGGCTAATGAGACTGCTATAACCAGCTGTCTGGCCGGCCAAGCTCTTTTGCTGCACTTTATCTTCGACATAAATAACACATCTTTAACGTGATGAATGTGGAATGACACCGCAGACACGCAATGCTAGCACAAAAGACACATCACAGCTAGGGATGTAATGTTAAACAGTAATGAGAACTGTGGTAAAACTTCCAATGGTTAATATTAACGTTTTAAATTAAAATGATTAAAAAAAAACAAAAAAACGCAATTGATAACTGCACTCCGATAAACTCTTGGACTGATTGGCACCAGCTCTCTAGCATCGGTATGAAAAAAGAGACATTAACATCTTTCCTTAATTAAAAACGACATACCCCAATCTTAACTTATATAAACACATTAACTGTCTGAGCAACTAAGATATTCACTGTGCACATTGAATTTACAAGCTGTGCTCTCAGCTTGAGTGATCAAGGATTAGGAAGGTGTTTTTACGGTGCATTCAAGGACCGCTAAACAGAGTAGGATGACACACTTTTTGTTTAAATAAATCTTAGTGTGACAGTACAAAGTATTAAAACACTAAAAGTTCAGCTATTAATACTAAAACACTATCAGTGAAGCATAAGAAACACAAAGCATGCAAAACAGTGGGTTTTCTAACAGTGTGTCTATTTGTTCTAGTTACCAAAAAATAACTTGAAAAGATCTGTGTGTGTATAAGTACGTTTGGAGCACATTCTTCAATACAGCGATAATAATGATAAATGTGATCATTTTGGTCACAATAACCGTGATATGAAATGTTCATATTGTTACACCCCTAGTCACAGCTATTATCGTAGCTGTCACTGTCAAGTTGACCAAGTTTTTGCAGAACCGCCTGTGGTTTCAGCACATGAAATAAAGGAATCACCCAGGATGAGATGAAGTTTTCCACCTTGTGAAAAGTAAAATGAATAAATAGGCGACGGCCATTGCAATGATGCTTGGCGGGTCCTCCGAGCAACTGGGGAGTACTTTAATCTAAAGTATAACACATATATATATATATATATATATATATATATATATATATATATATATATATATATATATATATATATATATATATATATATATATATATATATATATATATATATATATATATATATATATATATATACATGCATATACACTACCGTTCAAAAGTTTGGGGTCACCCAAACAATTTTGTGGAATAGCCTTCATTTCTAAGAACAAGAATAAACTGTCGAGTTTCAGATGAAAGTTCTCTTTTTCTGGCCATTTTGAGCGTTTAATTGACCCCACAAATGTGATGCTCCAGAAACTCAATCTGCTCAAAGGAAGGTCAGTTTTGTAGCTTCTGTACGAGCTAAACTGTTTTCAGATGTGTGAACATGATTGCACAAAGGTTTTCTAATCATCAATTAGCCTTCTGAGCCAATGAGCAAACACATTGTACCATTAGAACACTGGAGTGATAGTTGCTGGAAATGGGCCTCTATACACCTATGTAGATATTGCACCAAAAACCAGACATTTGCAGCTAGAATAGTCATTTACCACATTAGCAATGTATAGGGTGTATTTCTTTAAAGTTAAGACTAGTTTAAAGTTATCTTCATTGAAAAGTACAGTGCTTTTCCTTCAAAAATAAGGACATTTCAATGTGACCCCAAACTTTTGAACGGTAGTGTATATATATAATTTTTCCTATCGTTCACATTCATAATAAGGGACAGGAAGACAGAAATGTTTTTTTTGTGTTTTTTTTCGCTTTCTAACATATACAAATCGGCTTGTTCTGGGTGGCTAGAAGTGCAACTAATGGGAGCAATCAATTCAACTCCTAAATCCCTTTAAAGATGCATTCAAAAACCGTCAACACTACTTCATTTACGTTCCCTAACCAGTAAAATAACCAAGCTATAGCGACATTGTTATTGTAAAAGCGAATACTGAGGAACTCTTTTTGTAGCGTAGTAACACATCCCCATGCTACAGTATCAGCTGTAAAAGCCAGCTACGGCAAGAGATGAGCAAGCTTATACATCAACACGAAACGCGTTTGCGTTTGTATATCACAACACTGCGATACGACACTAACTTGTACTGACTAAATACCATGAACAATCATATTACAGTATCTGTAGAGTATTACATTATCTGTAGAGTATTAGCCCACATTTCATGATTTGTTTGTACTCAGCTGAGCTAGCCAGACAGCGTCTGCACTGTAGTTGTACTAACTAGCATGACGTGTTGCATGTATCATGCTCGATATTAAAGTGACTCACTGGATGGACAGTTGTTGGTCTGGTCCAGCTGACCGGGGATTTTGGGTAAGCACGCCATTTATTTAAAAATAGCTTGGCTCCAAGATCCATATTTATAGTGTCAAAATCGCTTTCATCCCCCTCTGCCGACTTCTGTCTGATCAAACGTCTCACTCTTCCTTCGTGCTGGCTTCTATAAGCAGCAGTAGATTTAGCTTCTAAAGAATAAGGTTGTAAATACTAATTTGTCCAAAAATAGTCTGTTTCGTTGTCTGTTACCAAGTCTGCCATGATTAGAAAACATTTGTGTTTGATATCGGAAGTAGGAACACACATGTTGCCAGAAATCAGGCGTGCGCTGCTATGGAAACAGAAAACAATGCGTGGAAGAAATCAGTCCCGGAAATTATTAAAATGATCAAAATATGGTAAATATTGAACATATTACATATTTTTACGAACGTGTCTGTTTCTACATTGTGTGTAGACTTGCAGTGTGTATATAAAACGTTGCTGGAGGGTTTTGAAGGCTACAACGGTGACTCCCATTAGCCGCATCTTTTAAGCGTTTTTTTATCATCTTTAAAATCGTTTGAAAAAAAAAAAAGACGTGTGTGTTTTTGTCTCTCATGATTGTGCCTGATAGGCAAAATTCCAAAAAAAGTGCAGTTCCCCTTTAAAACAAAATGAGTGTAAGTGTGACTATATGGGTGTTATTTCATGTTGAGAGGACACTATGTCAAAGCACGTTTTTAGGAGGCCAAAAACAGTTTCTTGTGCTCTAACTATGAAAATATTGAATTAATTAATAATAATCCTACTTTTTTGAAATTCCGGTACAAGATAACCATGATAAACAAGGGACGACTGTGTGTTTTTGAAGGTCATCACGGGCATAAACACATACTGTAAACATGCTATTGTAAACTCAGCCCTTGAGCATTCTTTTATTCTTCGCTATGTTAGCTTGAGATTTCTAGTCTGGAGAGGAGTCGTTCTGTAATGGCAGAAGAGTTGGTTCGACTCACCAATGAAAATGATGAAATGGAGGAGAAGGTAAAAGACATCCCCAAGATGAGAATTCAGCTCAAGGTGAGGCTTATATAAAATAAATGGATAATACGCCGAGCATAATAAAATGTTGAGGCTTTTTTGAGAGGTTTATGGACTTGCCCTTCTTATCCCTTTCAGGAACTTGAACAGAGGCACAACACAATCTTGCAGATGTATGGAGAAAAAGCTGAAGAGGCAGAGGAGCTCAGGCTGGACCTTGAGGATGTAAAGAGCATGTACAAAACCCAAATTGATGAACTGCTGAAGAACCAGAAATAAAGTTCACCTAATAGGAAGACACTCACAAACGAATTGAACTTAGTAAACACCTCCACAAATGAAGTATTTTATTTTAAGTCGTTATACAATATTTGAGCAAGGGGGTTGGTGATGAGTGAGAACTATTTTGAAAAAAAAAACATCCAAGGAAAGCAGCAAGGTCATAGAATTACCTGCTACAGCCACTACTGACATTCCAATGTTAACCCCAGTGAATATATGTTTCTGAGGCCATTTTAAGCACCGCTAAACACCAAATCAGGGAAATTCTTTGTGAGGAACAGAGTTCATCCTGCCAGTAGGGTTACCAGGACTTGCAACAACATTTTAACAACATTTGATGCTGTTGGAGCTGCTCATCGTTATGAATTTTCTTTCAAATTTATCATCCCATCTGTAGCTTCTCCTGAATGAATATCTACAATTATATTATTAGGTTGTTTTGCAATGCACAAATTCTACCATGTTTACTTACAGCATAATTATCATAGTTTAACAGGTTTATCATCAGATGTACAAAACAGTTGTTTATTCCTAATATTGTATGATATAGAGAAGTCAATCAGTGAAATGTAAATGTATAAATGTAAATTAATAAACTTTTATTTGATTGGTGAGAAATATACATATTTGACATTGATTGTGTGAAATAAGTGGAAATATTTATTTTCCCATAAAGCAACACAATTTTCCAAATACTGTAGTAAAATGGGTTTAGAATTATTTTTTTGTGGATACACCTGCAAAATGTAATAGAGTCAAACACAAGAAACACTAAATCAGGGGTGTCAAACTCGTTTTAGCATGGAGGAAAATCTGTTACCAAGTGGGCCATAATGGTAAAATCATGGCATGATAACTTAAAAATAAAGACATCTCCAGGTTGTTTTCTTTGTTTTACTTTGGCCAAAAATAGGACAATAGAATAGAAAGTACTTTATTGATCCCTGGGGGAAAAGCACAGTATGAAAACGTACAAATCACAAATAATCCTCTGGACAAAACACTTCAAGTTTGTTGAAAATTCTGAGGAAATTGGTGCAGTTTCAAAAACACAACAAGCTTAGACTTTGTCTCAGTGTATCTACAAAGCCAGGAATAAACTTTTAAGTCACAGTCTTCCTGGTATTGAACAAAAAACATGTAAACTCTTCCAGGTATCAAACACCTCCTTTGTCATGTCCACGTATCAATCCAGTGCTAACTCAACATACCGTAAGAAACTATTCAAAAGGGTTAAGTTCGCGTTTCTTGTGTTTGACAGAGACATTTTAAAGTTAAAAAAAGTTAAAGTACCAATGATTGTCACACACAAGGTGTGGTGAGGTTATCCTCTGCATTTGACCCATCACCCTCACCCCCCTGGCAGGTGAGAGGAGCAGTGAGCAGCAGCGGTGGCCGCGCCCGGGAATAATATTTGGTGATTTAACCCCCAATTCCAACCTTTGATGCTAAGTGCCAAGCCGGGAGGTAATGGGTCCCGTTTTTATATAGTCTTTGGTATGACTCACGACCTACCGATCTCAGGGCGGACACTCTAACCACAAGGCCACTGCCTTTTTATGTCTTCTGCTTCGAACACATCTGTATTTGGTTTGGGGCAAGGAGGGTGCCAAATAACGATGTGTTCGGAGCAGAAGACGTCAAAAGGCAGGTTTTAAGTTTCATGTGGGTGGTTAGAGTGTCCGCCCTGAGATCGGTAGGTTGTGAGTTCAAAACCCCGGCAGAGTCATACCAAAGACTATAAAAATGGGACCCATTACCTCCTTTCAAGATTCAAGATGATTTATTGTCAATTCTTAACATGCACAAGACACATAAGAACTGAAAAGTATATTTTCGGCACAGTCCCACTAAGAGCAGACATACGTTACAGGGAAACAAGACGAGACCGCCGACAGCGCAGCCATTTTTTACGGCACTCAGCATCAAGGGTTGGAATTGGAGGTTAAATCACCAAAAAAAAATTCCCGGGTGCGGCCACCACTGCTGCCCACTGCTCCCCTCACCTCCCAGGGGGTGATCAAGGGTGATGGGTCAAATGCAGAGAATAATTTCGCCACACCTAGTGTGTGTGACAATTTTTTGGTAAGAAGAAGAAGAGTATAAACCGTTTGCTTGCCAAGCAGAATTGCTGTTGTGACATCCAGTGGACACATTTAGAACAGCAGTTAACATAAAATAAAACAAGTTATTTTTTATACTTGGCAAACTCATCACACAGGCCGGGAAAAAAACGGTTGGCGGGCCTGATCCGGCCCACGGCCTGTACCTTTGAACACCCCCGCTCTGAATGTAACATTTTAAAAGCAGGTCTTTTACAGAGGAGATAGTGGAATCTGGCGCCCCCTGTGGCCATAAGACCAACTACATGACGGTTTCCGGTGTTATGGCGTCCACCGGCGCCGCCAGCAGCGCGCCGCTTGTATGAAGATTTGAAGTTGGGCATTGAGGTAAATGTACAAATATCTCCATGCAAACTATGACTGTTGTTTGGGAGCTTAGTTCGCCACGCTTGTTGTGCTGCGTGTGTTGTTTTTACTATGGTGCATCTTCGTAATAGCCCAGCGTTGCATCGAATTAGCGTCGTGTAAGCTTTTGTTTAGTGATTGACTGTTAATGCTCCCATTTAGCCGCTAAACATAAAAAAAAAAACACACATGCAACATGGTCAAAGTAGTTATTAGTCGTATCCAGAGAACAGTAGGTAAGCAATTATAATTCCCTAAATCTGGAGATTTCATTTAAGTAGGTAACGATATGAGCGAATGTTAGCTCAAAGTTGTTCGTAGTAAAAAGTACGACGAGGATGTTAGGACACTTCATATTATACTAAATATTAATATATGATCGTAATGATGCGTCTATGTCATCGTCCTTACGTTGTATTAATGTTCTGCCGTCTCACAAACACATTTCGGTGTGTCGTTTAATCTATTTTTTTGTGCCTTTGCAAAGTAACCTTAAAATGTTGTTTTTACTGACGTGCAATAATATGGTATTCAACACACTTATTTGTGAACAGTTTCACAATATTTAACCATATAAGGCAAGGTAACACTATCATCCATCCATCCATTTCCTACCGCTTGTCCCTTGGGGGGGGGGGGCAATATTACTCCATTTTCTTACACACAATTGGTTTAGCAAAATGAAGTCAATAGTGCAAAATAGGTCAACAAAAGCAATAACAACTATGTTGGCTGAATAATTGAAATTATATTGGCTCTCCTGTGTTCCGGAACTTATTTCCTGAATTGATAAACAATACAAAATATACAAAAATATTTAAATATATTATATAAATATAATAATATATTTGATGAAAGCCGAAAAACAAGTGTGATATTTGTAAAAATAAACTAAAAATTTACATTATACAAGTATTATATACAGTATAGTACTCACTACTGTGGAATCAATGATATCATTCTGAATCGATCAGTCAGTGTAGTTTGTAATCATGTACAGTAGCAACTTGCTTATCGTTTTTAAACTGTTCCCAAGAATCAGTTGAAAAACGAAACATACCAAAACCGATTTTTCCCATAAGCTGCAAATCAAATTAATCCGTTCCACACTAACACAAATAATAGCACTTAACGCTTTTAATTAGAGATGTCCGATAATGGCTTTTTTGCCGATATCCGATATTCCGATATTGTCCAACTCTTAATTACCGATTCTGATATCAACCGATACCGATGTATGCAGTCGTGGAATTAACACATTATTATGCCTAATTTTGTTGTGATGCCCCGCTGGATGCATTAAACAATGTAACAAGGTTTTCCAAAATAAATCAATTAAAGTTATGGAAAAAAATGCCAACATGGCACTGCCATATTTATTATTGAAGTCACAAAGTGCATTATTTTTTTTAACATGCCTCAAAACAGCAACTTGGAATTTAGGACATGCTCTCCCTGAGAGAGCATGTAGAGGTTGAGGTGGGCGGGGTTGAGGTGGGGGGGGGGGGGTATATTGTAGCGTCCCGGAAGAGTTAGTGCTGCAAGGGGTTCTGGGTATTTGTTCTGTTGTGTTTATGTTGTGTTACGGTGCGGATGTTCTCCCGAAATGTCTTTGTCATTCTTGTTTGGTGTGGGTTCACAGTGTGGCGCATATTTGTAACAGTATTAAAGTTGTTTATACGGTCACCCTCAGTGTGACCTAAATGGCTGTTGACCAAGTATGCCTTGCATGCACTTGTGTGTGTGAAAAGCCGTAGATATTATGTGATTGGGCCGGCACACAAAGACAGTGCCTTTAAGGTTTATTGGCGCTCTGTACTTCTCCCTACGTCCGTGTACCACTCCGAACAGCGGCGTTTTAAAAAGTCATATATTTTACTTTTTGAAACCGATACCGATAATTTCCGGTATTACATTTTAAAGCATTTATCGGCCGATAATATCGGCAGTCCGATAGTATCGGACACCTCTAATATTAAGTACAGTCTACAGTACATGTTGATGTTGGTTGCAACACATTTTATTTGCTTCTATTGTGTTTTTATAAACAAGCTCACCCGAACCACACTTCCTGCAACAGGCTGTTTCCTTATATGGGACTCATCATCCGCTCGGAATTTAGTTCCCACGCACTTGACCACATGTTTTTATAATGTGATGTTAGGGTTAGTTTACATTGTGCAAGTCAACATCTGCGTCTTGCTCCCTTCTCTCCGTCAGGGTTCGGTGAAGAGCGGCACGTCACACACACACACTTTGGTGTAATCCTGACTATGCTGCTCTTGGTCGTGTTGGACATCTTCTTTTCTACTGCTGTGGTCACCAGTGAGAAGAGCAACCACAAGCCATCAGTACCACAGCTCAACTACAGCAGCATTTCTCTGCCACTAGAGCACATACCGTACTACCTCCACAACAACAAGAAGGTCGCCAAGCAATGCAGACTGGACCCGCTCTGCCCTTTTAAAGTAAGATGTGTGCTTTTCTAGCCTACAAATCATTATTTATAATACAAATTCTTGTGTGTAATGGTAATGGTTTAGTTTATTTCTAACGTGCTTGACAAAGTTACATTGGCGTGCATCGATTTGCACAATGAATCCATCCATCCATCCATCAATTTTCTACCGCTTGTCCCCTTCGGGGTCTCGGGGGTTGCCGGAGCCCATCTCAGCTGCATTTGGGGCAGTAGGCACGGTACACCCTGGACAAGTCGCCACCTCATCGCAGGGCCAACACAGATAGACAGACAACATTCACACACTAGGGCCAATTTAGTGTTGCCAATCAACCTATCCCCAGGTGCATGTTTTTGGAGGTGGGAGGAAGCTGGAGTACCCGGAGGGAACCCACGGAGTCACGGGGAGAACATCCAAACTTCACACAATTCAACAGGTCCAAATTGAAGTAGGAAGAAAAAGATTCGATATATGGGTCACCAATTTTCGCGAAAAAGTGTGTGATCGTCATTGCCGATTTATGCCTTTTAAAGGGGAACTGCACTTTTTTGGATGTTTGCCTATCATTCACAATCATGAAAGACATGGCCACAGATGGATTTTTTAAAAGCATTCTAACTTGTAAATAAACATAAAAAAGATTTGCTTACAGCAGAGCCAATGGGAGGTCCTTTATTCTGCCCATAAAACCCAATTGTGGAGGTTGCCCTCCCGTGGGTCCTCCAGACCACCAAGCATCGCCATGAGAGCCCGGATCAGGGTTACAATAGAGTTTTTATTTCTAATAGTGCAGCAGCTTGCTTTCCAGCAACTGTCCTTTTGTCGCTCTCGCTCGTGCTCTCGCTCCAACTCCAACAACCTCTCCATCCAAAAACCGCCAACAGTGTTCCATTTATTCCATTTTTATTGCCTTTTGACCAATCATTTAGGAGATCGTCTGAAAACTGGTTGACCATACTCTCTTTATACCTGACTCTGTCTCTAACAAATCGAAGAAGTCTGGAGGTGGTCATAAAGAAGTTTCTCCAGCGCAAAAAGTGGTGAAGCTGTATTTTTATTTGCACTTTAATTTTGTTGGCAGTTTTGTTAGAAACATATTCATAATTAATTATATTTATTTATTTTAGCACAACATAATTGTATGTGCTGTACATTAATTTTTCGTCAGTTGTTTGAGTCCCTTCTTATGCAGTATGTTTGGTTAGTACTTATTTTTATAATCAGCCAGATCTAGGTCTAAGGTTTATGTGTTAAATAAATAATACTCTTTGTGAATAAAACATGGTTTCATATCATTTGACAAGGTTGTGAACTGTAAGTAAGTTAGATATAATTACTGAATATGATTAAAATCAAGAGTCAGATTACTAATTCAGTGTTAATATTTGAGTGGGCACCGAGACCTTGTGTAGTGGAAAAGTTGGGCCCCTGAGGTCAAAAAGTCTAAGAACCACTGTCATAGACAATGTGGAGCCACTCCCCTTATATTATAATAAACACCTCTATTACCGCAAATATACAGAATTTCTTAGTATCTTTATGTAGTATTATCACTGGAGTACAAAACATGTTACACACTGACTGAGAACAAGCCAGGGCCAAGCGTGCTAATAGCTATGCTAACCGCTAAGCTAGCTTGAAACAAAACCAATAAATAAGTGCTTAGTGAAGTTTAAGAAGTGTAGATGGAACAATGTTCCAGCAGAAAATAAGCAACTATTAAAAAGGAAATTAACAAGTAGATTAGCAGGGGTCCAGCTAGAGGATAATATTACAACAACTGTTGCTATGGAGCGCCCAGGCATACACATAAGGAGAGGGTGGATCCATAAATTGGTGGTGCCGATACTAGTGTGATTAGGTCGATATTCTGATTTTCCCTAAATAATTTTGTTGTTTTTATTAATGTTTACACATTCAGGGAATAATTCCCTGGACACAGGAGAACTTTGAGGGCAAAAACCCAATTATTTAAATTAGTAATAGATAGTAGTTGTTACTTATGTTTACTTACCATGTACCAATGACTTTAAATAAGAAAAGAGACTAAGGAACTAGTTTAAATATTGTGTTAGTATTGTTAAAACTGTCAATAGCATGCACTATAAATTAATGGAAAAAATTACAGCTAATACATATGATCAGTATTGATATCGACCGATCTCACTTATTGTGCATGATCAGTATCAGACTTGTCAGCAAAAAACCCTGATCGAAACAACCCTGATTTCATCCAAACAGGTTTGTCAGGTTAACACATTAATGTGGATTAATGTATCAACATTATTAATCAGATTTAAAAATTGAATGCAATTAACCCATCTGCAGCAAAGAATGACTCAACATCCCTGAAACGTCTCTGGAAAAGCATTCCGGGCAGTTTTTCCAAGTTGTGTTACTGCTGTACATTTAATCCGGTAGTGACAGGCTTTGAAAGCAAACATATATGGAAGACTGCTAAACAGCATGTTGGCCCTCACCATGGGAAATTCGAAGAGGAAGGAGTACAAATAAAGAATAAATACAAATATATTTATATAGCCCTTGAATCACAAGTGCTTCCCAAACTCCCAACAATATCCCCTGATCTAAACACACAAGGAAAAACTCAAAAGACCTTTTATGGGGAAAAATAAAAAATCCTTGAGAAGGGACCGCAGATGTAAAGACCTTCCTCCCAGGTTGACCATCTGCAATGAATGTCGAGTGGGTATAACTATTGAATTGTTAAATTGCTAGATCATGTGGGAATCCAGTCCATCAGGAAGCCAACAGATGGTCATAGGGGGATCTTCTTCCAGGCTCAGCTAGGTCATCTATACAGAGACATCCATAGCTCTGCATGCACGAGTGGTCCACCCCTGGTCACGACTTGGGTCAGCTAGCAGTTCATTCAGACTGGTACCTCTCCAGAAATTATCCGGAGCCACCTTAGTATCCTTTCCAGGCAGGAGAAGAGGAACATAGCGGATCAACTGGTCTAAAACGGAGTGTATCTGAAATCTAGAGTATATAAATTAGTTTTAAGGCGGGACTTCTACTGAATATGTAAGCATAGGATATATGACAAAACAACAATTAACAGTTTGGTGCATTCAACATTACTGCTGTCTCCTTGAAGCACATCTCTGTGTGTGCATCAGTGAAAATCATGTTTGTTTTTTACGTCAAAGGTAATTCGGTAGTCCAAATCCAAATGCACAGTTTGGTCAATCAAAACTTACCTCACTACTTTCTTTGTTCATAATGCATTTGACTGAGTGGCTTTTGTGAACATACAGTCGCGATCAAAAGTTTACATACACTTGTAAAGAACGTAATGTCATGGCTGTCTTAAGCTTCCAATAATGTGATTGGAGCACATACTTGTTGGTCACAAAAAAAATTCATGAAGTTTGGTACTTTTATGAATTTATTTTGGGTCTACTGAAAATGTGACCAAACCTGCTGGGTCAAAAGTATACATACAGCAATGTTAATATTTGGTTAGGTGTCCTTTGGCAAGTTTAACTGTAATACGGGGCTTTTGGTAGCCATCCACAAGCTTCTGGTTGAATTTTTGACCACTCCTCTTGACAAAATTGGTGCAGTTCAGCTAAATTTGTTGGTTTTCTGATATTGACTTGTTTTTTCAGCATTGTCCACACGTTTAAGTCAGGACTATGGAAAAGTTATGTGGTCAGATGACCACATAATATGACCACATAACTTTCCTCCAGAAGGTCTTATCTTTGTCCATGTGATGTCAGATGAAACAAAAATTGAGCTGTTTGGCCACAATACCCAGCAATATGTTTGGAGGAGAAAAGATGAGGCCTTTAATCCCAGGAACACCATACTTGGTGGTGGTAGTATTATGCTCTGGGCCTGTTTTGCTGCCAATGGAACTGGTGCTTTAAATGGGACAATGAAAAAGGAGGATTACCTCTTCAGGACAACCTAAAATCATCAGCTGTTCAGTCTTGGGCGCAGTTGGTTGTTCCAACAGGACAATGACCCCAAACACACGTCAAAATCTGGTAAAGGAATGGCTAAATCAGGCTAGAATTAAGGTTTTAGAATGGCCTTCCCAAAGTCCTGACTTAAACGTGTGGACAATGCTGAAGAAACAAGTCCACGTCAGAAAACCAACAAATTTAGCTGAACTGCACCAATTTTGTCAAAAGGAGTGGTCAAAAATTCTACCAAAAGCTTGCCAAAAGATTGTGGATGGCTACCAAAAGCGCCTTATTGCAGTGAAACTTGTATACTTTTGACCCAGCAGATTTGGTCACATTTTCAGTAGATCCATAATAAATTCATAAAATAACCAAACTTCATGAATGTTTTTTTGTGACCAACAAGTATGTGCTCCAATCACTCTATCACAAAAAAATAAGAGTTGTAGAAAGTATTGGAAACTCAAGACAGCCATGACATTATGTTCTTTACAAGTGTATGTAAACTTTTGATCGCGACTTTATCTGAACAAAGCCTGTAGTGCATAGTACCTTGAGTACTTAGACATACAGCGCTCTACCCAAACTAGTAAATTCATGTTTGTTTTTATTACAGGATGCCCTGCTGGATGTGTCTTCCTGTTGGGGTTATGAAAAGAACTGTGATCCCAAAAAGCGTTTTGGCTATCCTGTCTGTACTAAGGCTGACTCTGGATGGTACTGCTGCTTTAAATGCATCATCTCAGATAAAATACACTGTGTTGTGACTTTACTGAGGTGCATGTATATTTCTGCCATGTTAGGGTCGATTCACTAGAGGCAGCACAGGAGCTTTTCTGGAAGCAGGCTGATTTTGGCTATGTCAAGGAGCGTCGCTCTGAGCTCAAAACACTTTGCAAGGCCAACAAACCTGTAAGTCTGCTCATTTTCTTAGTTCCCTAGAGGTTAGTGAGTCAACAGGAAAAACAGCAGGTTGAAGCAGGAACAGTGTTAAACAAGTGTTCACAGCCTACAAAAAGCCTTGGCAGGATTATTAAGTACAGCGGTACCTCTGTTTTTTTGTATGCTCCACTTTTTGTATGATTTAGTTTTCGACTAAAAAATGTGTCTACCATCTTGGTTATTGTATAACCAACCATTGCACGGACTCGAGTGCCCAGTGGTGACTCAGTATCTATGTTTTTTTATTTTATTGAGTACGGCTGCAAACCTACTCAGTGGCCTAGTGGTTAGAGTGTCCGCCCTGAGATCGGTAGGTTGTGAGTTCAAACCCCGGCCGAGTCATACCAAAGACTATAAAAATGGGACCCATTACCTCCCTGCTTGGCACTCAGCATCAAGGGTTGGAATTGGGGGTTACATCACCAAAAATGATTCCCAGGCGCGGCACCGCTGCTGCCCACTGCTCCCCTCACCTCCCAGGGGGTGGAACAAGGGGATGGGTCAAATGCAGAGGACAAATTTCACCACACCTAGTTTGTGTGTGACAATCATTGGTACTTGAATTTTAACTTAAATAGACATTATAGTCATGTCATGTTTTTTTAGGGCTCGACCCCCAGGAAACAGAGACAGAGGTGACGTACAGGAAAAAGTGTCTTTAATTACGCTCACAAAGAGCAAATACACAAGCAAAACACAAAAGGACAAAAATAAATAGCAGGAAACGGAAACAAGGCAACAGGAGATGCAATGGAATGTTCATGGAGTATACAGGTTACACTGGGAATGGTAAAGTGACAAACTTAAATGCTAAAGAATCGAAGTGTCCTAATATGACTTTTTTTCCCTTCTGATATGACACCAATGTTGGAGCCTTGGCCAATACTGATATTAATGCGATACGATATCAGCATGATTCATAGTACATAATTGTTTTATTTTGTAGTGTGTAATGTTAAAAGCAATGGTAGACATGAAAAACACTAACCCTTTGACAGACTTGTGCTGTCTTTAAAGTGAAGTTGAATGGTAATTAGTTTTTTTAGGACACCTAATAGTCACAATAATTGATTAAATTAGGCTCATGACAAAGTAGATTGAATGAAGGGAAAACAATTGCTCGTGGATACTTTCTAATATGCTTCTGACTTGGAGACTTTGTATCTGTTAGTAATATTGAACTATATTATTATATCTAATAATTATATTATTTCTTTATATTGACAAATGTCCTGTCTTAGATAGCAATATTGTTGAATTAAAGAGATTTATTATTTATGTCTCGCTTGCGTGCTATCGTGTGTTTAGCTGTTGTGTAGCTGCTAGGTCCTAGTAGCCTTTAGCCTACCATGTTTACCTTTCTTAAACGACTTCACTAAAATACCTGTACTAGAAAAGACCAACCTTACGTACTCTTTGGAGGATAATTAGATGTTAACTGGCTGTTCAGCTTTGCACAAGTGAATGCGCCACTGGACTAATTGTATATAAACAATACTTTTTACTTTTTGCTGATAACGAACCGATAATATCGAATCGGGACCCCCCTACTAAAGGACCCTGATTAAAAACAGCTGCATGTCACAGCATTCAGACATGCATAAAGGGAATTTCTTCAACACAAAACAGGAAATAGATGTAATAAAATAAAAGGGCAGACCTGGATATAATGAAAAATGACACAAAACATATTTTTTAATTCTTAGCAAAGTGCATATGTGGCACCCGCGTGGTTCTCCACTCCCATTCTCTCTCTCTCTGCGCATCACCATTTTTGACAAACACGTTCCTTTCAATAAAGATAAAAGTAATGTTGAATGTTAATTTATATTTGTATTTGTCATTTTCACATATTGTTCTCTGCATCCATCCATCCATCACCTCATGGCAGAGCCAACACAGATAGACAGACATCCATTCACACTCACATTCATGTTAGTCTATAATTGTTCTCTATAAAAATGTGGTATGTGTTAATGATTGTAGGGGACTGGAACAAATTCATTGGATTCACAATATTTATTATGGAAATAATGTAATCGTTTTTTTTCTGACCTATGTAACGGCCAAAAACGAAGTACCACTGTAGTTCTATCACAATATGAGAAAATACAATCAAAGTATAAAAGTGTCCCTCATTAAACAGTTCTTCTAACATTTTTTCCAGGGGGACTCCTCTTTGAGGTGCAGTAGTCATACTAGATTCTGTAAGGCAACTAATCTTTACCTGGACTTGCGGCAACCACGCAGAAGCCATGAAAGGTTAAAGCGACGTAGCTCTAAATAGGACAATCCACTGTTTGACATTTTTCACAGCTCACTTGTGTTTATGCTGCAGGTACAAGGAGGACTTCATTCAGAAAGGTGAGATCGGTGGACATTGCAGACTTAACAAGCAAGCACTTGCTGCAGCGGGAGAGCACAAAAGTCCTTTGCAGTCTTGGTGAGACAGGACACGTGCAACTACACAACCACTGCTCTCAAACAAAAACATTACATTCTTAAGGATCAATAAAGTGCCAACCTAGCCTTACTCACATTCCGGCCATGACGTTGGCTATAATGGCTGATTGTACTGATTACATTTGGTATACATGGCAACAGGCAGGAATTAAGTCGTAACATACAATGGGTGATAAAAATTACCCAAAGATATTATTTTAATAGCGAGAGATGGACTCCAATAAAACATTCAATACACAATATACATTTCTTTGTATTTTATTGAGTATTGGATCCTTAAACAAAATAAATAAATAAATAAATAAATGTGAGTTAGCCATTGTTCACACTGCAGGTCAATTCAGATTTTTTTTTTGCCCATGGGATCTGAGCCGAGGATGTCGTTGTGGCTTGTGCAGCCCTCTGAGACACTTGTGATTTCGGGCTATAAAAGTAAAGTTTGATTGATTGAATGATTTTTTCATGTCAATGTGAGCAGTGCAATTTCGAATTATAAACTCAGACGAAGGCCTTTTTTGTACGTGGCTATGAATCGGATAGGTATCTGAACGCTCCAGTCGTGTTCATCCGACCAATATTTCATCAAATAGAGATAAGTGTCATAAATCTTCGCCAAAATAGATAGTTTTAAAATATATATTTGACAAATGAGCAGAAAACAGGCAAAAGTAATGTTTTAGGAATTCACGTCCACCACTCCTGTCTCCGACAGCTCACCCACACGCTTTTCGGAGCAGTCTAATCAAATACCCCACAAACTGAGAGAGCCAAAAAGCTTGTCCTCTTTCTTTTAATCTTCTGCACGCAAATAATTCGGTTCAGAAAATGTTGACTTTGATTGCACAAAATCCTTGAAAGTGCCACAAATGCGCCACAACTGAGACCTACTAGAATTGGAGCCATGTTTACTTCCTGCAGCACATGGTATGTCATGCCTGCATATGGGTCGGATTGCGTTCACATTAGACATCACAGTTTTTTGTAATGTGAACAATTACATAAAAAAATTGGATTTGACAAAAAAAAACATCTTAATTGGACATCCTACACTGCAGTGTGACCATACCTATAGTGCTTTACTGAATAAAAGCCTTGTTGGCAAGCACCTGCAGCTGTGCAGCGAGGTTTCTTGCAGTTGGATCTCCAGGGGCCTCACTTTAAAGGTTGCTGTACACACAAAGTTGCGTCAGCTGGGTTGAAATGTGTGTAAGCATTTTTCGTCCAATGGCGACGCTACAAAATAAAGCACACAGATGAACTAAAATACGTAGCACCACATGATCAAAAAGGCTCCAGTTCAGTTGACGTTCATTTAGATGCACACTGTTATTATATCCAATAACTAGTCATAATTTGCACCTTATAAAATCAAACCCTAGTAATATTAATAGTCTGTATCCTATTGTGCTGATTCTTAAGCCACTCCTTTGTATCCTTTGCTGTATTCTATGGAACATTGTGTGGTGTTCAGACATCTTTCTGGTTGGCACGGGATTAAATACTTTTTTAACCCGATTGTATACTAATTGATACATGACCTTTTATTTTGTCTACTGTATAATAATGTCTTTTTGTTAAAATAAACCTACCATAAAAATGTACAAAACTATCAGGTGATAAAATCATTATTTCCACCACCGTCTACGAACTACTTTTTTGGTAGTGATGACCTCTACAGTATGTTAAAAGATAAAATGCCTGCTAAGTTTGCTGCTATTGATGTTTTTTGTTTTTTTTACCTACCGTAATTTCCGGACTATAAGCCGCTACTTTTCCCCCTCGTTCTGGTCCCTGCGGCTTATACAACGGTGCGGCTTATATACGGCCTGTTCTTCTCCGACACCGACGAAGAGGATTTCGGTGGTTTTAGTACGCAGGAGTAAGACGATGACACAATGATTAAAGACTGACTTTTCATATACCGGTAGGCTGGTTATTTTGATAACGTACATGCGAGCACTTTGTATTACTTTGCACCGTTGCATTATTTGTACTCTGCACGAATGCTGTTCGCCATGTCAAAGATGTGAAAGTTTGATTGAATGATTGAAAGATTTATAGTTAATAAATGGGACGCTTTGCGTTCCCAAACAGTCATCTCTGTCCCGACAATCCCCTCCGTGGTAGCAGGAACCCCTATATACAACGGTAATTACACATCAAAACCCTGCGGCTTATAGTCGGGTGCGGCTTATATATGGAGCAATCTGTATTTTCCCCTAAATTTAGCTGGTGCGGCTTATAGTCAGGTGCGGCTTATAGTCCGGAAATTACGGTATATAAGAGATGACATTTTATCGTCATTTCACCAACTGGGCTTTAATACCAAATAGAAAAAAGATACAACGCCGCTACCGATGCGTTTCAGGTAAAGTGGCACCCTACTTCTGATGTGGTTCTATGTCAACAAAACAGCGTCAGAAGCACAGCAAGTTCAATGCAGGAAGTAATTTTTTTACTAATGAAAGCAACAACCAGCACCACACTAAAATTAACTTGATATTCATTCATTTCATTTATTTATTTATGAAATGAATGAATATTAAATAGAAAGAGGCAACATCACACAGCAAACAACATGTAGGCTAAGTACAAACAAACTTTTATTCGTACTTCTACGAGGGACTAATGAACAACAAATCAATGATTGAAATAAGCTCGCAATCCTACAATACATTGTTTGTGGACAAGGAGATAAGACAGCCATCGAAGCACATCCAATCTCCTTATTAACTAGTGCAAATACAATCCAGTGATAAGATTCAACAGAGCTGCTGTAACTGCTGGCAAACTGCCGCTGCTAAGCTAACAAAGACAGCTGATCTAAGATGCTACTCTGAGCAAGCTCTCGCTAACGTCACTTGCTCTGCCTTTTAAAGGCACACACACACACACACACACACACACACACACACACACACACACACACACACACACACACACACACACACTCTTCTCTCATGAAATGTCTCTTAACTGCATATGCCAGATATTTGAAGTTGAAGTATTGCATTAATTACTTTCCCTTGTAAATAATTACATTTATTAATGAGTTATTCTTTTTTGTAAAGTAACAAATAACTATAATATATATATATATATATATATATATATATATATATATATATATTTATATATATATATATATATATATATATATATATATATATATATATATATATATATATATATATATATATATATATATATATATATATATATATATATATATATATATATATATATATATATATATATAATTTAAAAAACTTTTTTTTTTCCAAACACTAGGCATAAGTTATGTAGTGTTTCACAACTATCTAAGACTAAATCCTACCATATTATAGTTCAGGGATTAATATTTTTTCTGTGGTGTTTCTTTTGTAGGTATGCAGAGCTTCAAACATACACAGAGTTGGACTTCTATCCCGTACAAAGTGAATCATGCGACATTGTCATCGAAAAACCGACTGTTTTCATGAAACTGGATGCTGGTAAGAATTAAAGACCATTTTGCTTCACTATAAACACTTTAACACTAATGAAACCTAAATATAGGAGCCTACAGTGTACAGCAGTGTTTCCTCTACAATTGTACGAGGGGGGGCGGAAGTTGCTGTTTTAGCTTCATTGGTGCCATGTGCTATAGACTCCAGTATTGTGACGACATACATTGTAGAGTTTTGTATGGATTATTTCTTTAGTTAAAGAGCATGATGCAGACAAAAGCTCTGAGTCTGTCTGCATGAAGCCAAATTTTTTTTTAAAGTAAATTATTGCATATTGTTCTAGTGTGTGGGACCTTTAGACAAGAACATGTTGATTGACAGTCAAAAAGTAACATGTCTTCCTTCACTTGTTATTTTTGCAGCTTTATGCATTTTTATGTGTAAAACATAAAAATCACAAATCTAATCGCAATCGCAACTTTGGAGAGCAAAATCGGAATCATATTTTTCACAAAATTGTGCAGCCTTAATAAACACTGTCTTTAGATTTGCACAAATGCTAACTTTCTTTTAATAGTCATATATTCTTCTTTGACTTTCTCTTATAAATACAGCTCAAAGTGCCATTATTCATCTTTTTATGTCATTGTTAATATTTTCATACATTATCAATTCCAATTCCCATTTTCATGTGGCAATAAATAGTAATGTCTATTTCGTTAACCAGGAGTGAACATGTACCATCATTTCTGTGACTTTGTCAACCTCTACATCTCCCAGCACATTAACAACTCCTTCAGCTCTGATATCAACATAATAATGTGGGACACAGTGAGTACTTCGTTTAGTTTTTTAAAGTTTTTTTTCAATATGGTCATCTTGTGTGTGTGCGTGCGTACGTGTGTGACACACACATTTCAGTTACGGTAAGTACTTTCATCAATATACAACATTGTGTACCGGTACATATACGTTCAAAACTTAATCATGTGGGACACAGTGAGTACATATCGGGACTTAAGAGGACAAGTTGACTATCCTTAATTTTTACTTGATTTAAAGGGGAACTGCACTTTTTTGGAGTTTTGCCTACCGTTCACAATCATTATTATATATTATATGCAGAGGGCAGTGGCAGGCATGCCTGCAGTATTAAACCTAGTCTCAGTGGTAGCGAAGAAAAAGACGAGTTTGTTTAAAGAGAATCTTCTTCTTTTATATTGCCGCTGCCATTACAATACACTTAACTTCAATCTGCCAGAAAACATTTATTTAGATATAAATATCACAGAATAACAGTATAGCATGATCGTATTGTAAAACGATTTTTCGTTGTTTTGTTGATTAGTCCGGATGTGAAGCGTAGCGCTATCATTGTGAAGCTGCCAACTGGACGTGTTTGTTTGATATGAGAAAAGACTTGACATGTTTTCATGAAAATCTCCAATAAAAGTTACTTTAGACTTCCTCTTCACCGTCTTTGTTTCTGCTGAACTCGTATTCTATCTTACTAAAGCAGTTCGAGTAAAAATCTAAATTTTATGTTTTTAATGCACTTAACTGTAATCCAAACACGGACGTTAAAAAAAGTTAAAAGTTAAAGTACCAATGATTGTCACACACACACTAGGTGTGGTGAAATTTGTCCTCTGCATTTGACCCATCCCCTTGTTCACTGTCTGGGAGGTGAGGGGAGCAGTGGGGAGCAGCGGTGCAGCGCCCGGGAATAATTTTTGGTGATTTAACCCCCAATTATATTTGGGAATGTCCGGCGGGCCAGATTGAAAAGCTTAACGGGCCGCATGTAGCCCCTGGGCCTTTATTTGCCCAGGTCTGCTCTAACCACTAGGCCACTGAGTAGAAGCTTCTCCTCACTCCAAGCAGCAAATGCGCGCTCAGCGTTCATTCCAATGATGTCGTCTCACGGCGATTGGAGGTTAAATTGTCTTGTCTCATCCGGAGAACGACTTGCCATGGCTTTGGATCTGAGATGTCCATAAGGTCCCTGTTTCTTTGTGCAGTTCTGCCAGCTGTTTCCGAGCCTGTGGCTCAATAGTAACTGGATGCTATTAGACATTTTCCCAAACTACGGAACGAGCCGAGGGTCAAAAACGTTCATCGCGCGTTAAAAAAATTATCGCCGTTAAAGGATATCGCACTAACTTTGGCAGCCCTAATTTTGATCATTTTAAGCATATGCAGCGCATTAATTTCAAAAACATGCTTTTTTTTCCTTCATCACTAATTATTACTCACTGCAAATTTTATGAGAGCCAACAAACATAATAAAACATCTCTTACTGTGCAAAGTCTACCGGCTGCTAGGATGTTCATATATTCCCATTTAGATGAAGAATGACTCATAATCCTCACGAAGAAACAGGGTGAGGAGTGAGGGGGGAAGCGTCTTTCGTGTCGTCCTTGCCAGTTTCGGGTCCTAAATGGCTGTCAAAGTGTTACAACTTGTTGGAATACCTACTCAAACTTCTTTTGTCCAGGTGAGATGCATGATTTATGATGTCGAATAAACTTACAGGAAGCAAGGAAGCGAGAAAACAGCAGACCACTCGATGATGTAAACATTGGCACACAAGCTTGTGATCACAGCGCCGCTACAAATAGTTTGTGTGCTATAGCGCTTATAATAACAATATCACTAATTCTTAGTTAATATTCAAATCACAAAATGTAAATGGAGTATTTTTGGCGTTTTTTGAATGGTTATTTTTTGGAATTCATGGGCGAAATAGAAGAGCTCCTATTAGCTCCGCTATAAGTAGACTTTTGTTTACGTTTATTTAATATTTAGAATGCATTAAAAAAAAAATCTATCCGTCGTCGTGTCTTTCATAATGATTGTGGACGATAGGCAACATTTCCAAAAAAGTGCAGTTAAAGGCCTACTGAAATGAATTTTTTTATTTAAACAGGGATAGCAGATCCATTCTATGTGTCATACTTGATCATTTCGCGATATTGCCATATTTTCGCTGAAAGGATTTAGTAGAGAACATCAAACGATAAAGTTCGCAACTTTTGGTCGCTGATAAAAAAAGCCTTGCCTGTACCGGAAGTAGCGTGACGTCACAGGTTGAAAGGCTCCTCACATTTCCCCATTGTTTACAATGCAGCCAGAGCGATTCGGACCGAGAAAGCGACTATTACCCCATTAATTTGAGCGAGGATGAAATATTTGTGGATGAGTTACGTGAGAGTGAAGGACTATAGTGTAGTGCAGGACGTATCTTTTTTCACTCTGACCGTAACTTAGGTACAAGGGTTCATTGGATTCCACACTTTCTCCTTTTTCTATTGTGGATCACGGATTTGTATTTTAAACCACCTCGGATACTATATCCTCTTGAAAATGAGAGTCGAGAACGCGAAATGGACATTTACAGTGACTTTTATCTCCACAACAATACATCAGCGGAGCTCTTTAGCCACGGAGCTAACGTGATAGCACATCGGGCTTAAATGCAGATAGAAACAAAATAAATAAATCCCTGACTGGAAGGATAGACAGAAAATCAACAATACTATTAAACCATGGACATGTAAATACAAGGTTAATGCTTTCCAGGCTGGCGAAGCTTAACAATGCTGTTGCTAACGACGCCATTGAAGCTAACTTAGCAACGGGACCTCACAGAGCTATGATAAAAACATTAGCTATCCACCTACGCCAGCCCTCATCTGCTCATCAACACCCGTGCTCACCTGCGTTACAGCGATCGACGGAGCGACGATCATAGATGCGGTCGGCGGCCCGGAGACGGAGGAAGTCAAGGTGAGGTCGGCGGCTAGCGCGTCTGCTATCCATCTCAAAGTCCTCCTGGTTGTGTTGCTGTAGTCCGCCGCTAATACACCGATCCCACCTCCAACTTTCTTCTTTGCAGTCTTCATTGTTCATTAAACAATTTGCAAAAGATTCACCAACACAGATGTCCAGAATACTGTGGAATTTTGAGATGAAAACAGAACTTTTTGTATTGGATTCAATGGGGTACCAATACTTACGGTTCAACGATTGACGTCACGCGCATACGTCATCATACATAGACGTTTTCAACCGGAAGTTTAGCGGGAAATTTAAAATTGCACTTTATAAGTTAACCTGGCCGTATTGGCATGTGTTGCAATGTTAAGATTTCATCATTGATATATAAACTATCTTTATGCGTGGTCGGTAGTAGTGGGTTTCAGTAGGCCTTTAACATGTAACAAACAACATGTATTTTATTTGTATTGTGGTATGGTTTCTATTTTTATACTGCCTATGTGTCTCTTTAATTCAACAGATTATACAGAGTGGAATTATTTTTTTTGAGACTACAAAAACAATCAAAAGTGCATTTTTCATTTTGATTTTGATTTCAGTCACACACTTTAATTTTAATCTTTTCTTTTTTGTTGTTGTATATTTTGCTAGAGCTCTTATGGATATGGGGATTTGTTCAGTGAAACCTGGAAGGCCTTCTCACAATATAATATCATTCACCTGAAGAGCTATGACTCAAAAAGAGTAGGTAAAACACCACCTTTGTTGGGATTTTTGTTTGTTCATCCTTGTCTGTTACTGGTAGCTCTTCAGAGGTCATACAATATTTTATTGATAGACTCTTGGAAGTGGGGTTATTTACAAATCATGAGATTGATCCTACGGCTTGTTCACTGCATTAACTGATCTTGATGTAGAAGGGTGTATATAGTGCAGCCCAGGAACACATTATTACTTAAAAAACATGTATTGGATATGCTGTGGTGTACATTTTGTGTAAATTTTGCTCCACGGTAACATTTGCAACCTACTTTGTGCCTCAACAAGATGTTCGTTTGTGGAGGCGTTCCCAGAATGCAAATGAAACCACGCCCCACGCTCTCCAAAAGTATTCAAATTGATATTTTTAAAATGTAAAATGTTACATATATCTTGAAGACGAACATCACTGCTTTTTTTCCAGACATGGTCGAAAATGAATTTCATAAACATATCGATTCACAGAGGTCACAACATTAGGTACACCTGCACACTCTCCGATCAATACAGAGATGCATAAAAAACCTTTTTAACAGCATTTTGTCGCCGGTTTTACTATACGCATGCCAAGATTAGATGAAAACAATGCTTTATCTTCCCTTCCCTTACGTTTCCTCAAACTCAGCTGGCCTCATACAGAGTTCCTTCTCTGGACTGCAAAACCCCACGGGAAGAGGCATCCAAAACAGCATGCAAGCTTACGCCAAAATGCATGAACCTTATCATTTGACAATTTGGCATTGTATCAACATTTATACAGTATATCCAGCATTCTAACAATGTTTATAAGGCAGAAAAGAAGGAACTCATTATATGTCTCCTTTAAATGGGTTCACATTTAGTATTGAAAATAAATCAAAATGGCCCCCCCACATCCTTTTCAGTGTGTGGTCCTCAGTGGAAAAAGTTGAGACACCGCCTCTATAATGTATGCTTACATAACAATTGTTCTTTACACATGTCATGATTTGTTTTAGGTATGTTTCAAAGATGCCTTCTTCTCCCTCCTACCAAGAATGAGATATGGTCTCTTCTACAACACACCACTCGTAAGTTTATCAGTTTAAGTATACAGTATGTGTATTGTACTGTCTATTAATTAAGCGGTATAAACATTTCATATCACAAAATGGGATACAATAATAATTTCCTGCACCATATTTAAGTTACTGTAAACATACTTTTTGGTGAATATATTCAGCATGTTGGCCCCTTATTTATTAGCATGTGTGGCCTATGTTATTTAAATAAATGAATCTCAAATAGACTCTGGCTTCCTTCCACCTCCAAACACATGCACCTGTAGATAGCCTGATTGCCCCCTCCCTTTGACCCCAAGCAGTAGCAAATGGATGGATGGATGGAATCTCAAAGAGATTCCAATGAGGATGATTTATCACAGGGCCCATATAGACAAATGATCATTCCCTCTCGCCATAGGTAGCCAGACCCAAACAAAACCTACAAAAGCACAGGAAGAACATACATACTCCACACACAGTAAAATTAATCTATGTGCTATATTTGGAACGCAGATCTCAGATTGCTACACTGAAGGAATATTTCGAGCGTTCTCCCAACATGTCCTCCATCGGCTCAATATACTGCAGAACGGACCTAAGGTAAGAACAATATAACTGGAAAGTCAAAACCAAAATTTGTTATAACGATTTCAGCCTGTGAACAAAGGGCCCAACATTTATTTTTTAAACCAAGGCTTTGCAGTCACAATCTGCTGCAAATCGGGTCATATTAAAGCAAGAGAAAAAAGAAAGTGTGTGGTACTCCTGCCGCGGCCCTTGTTTGAGTCCTGATCACGGAGGTGGTTGCTTTTTGTTTATTGTCCCGAGTTTCATGTAACGTTCCCCTTTGTTTAAGGTTCACAAAAAATGTTTTGCCTTGTAATTAAGTTCCCCTCAAGAGAAGTCTGGAGGTTATGTTACTAGTTTTGTTTACATCACCATGTTGGCAGGAAATGCAGAAGCTAAAATGAATGACACCAGTGTAAGTTTAGAGCCTTCATAATTTTGATCACAAGGATATTGAACTAGATAACACAAAACCAAATAGGTTAAACATAATTATCAAACATAAAGAGGATCAACTTGAAGAGGCAGCTGCTGACTGTCTTCTACCGCTGCTCCATTGAGAGTGTGCTGATGTATTGTATCTCTGTGTGGTTTGCCAGCTGCACCGTGGCACACAAAAAGGCACTACAGAGGATCATCAACACTGCCTAAAAAATCATTGGGCACCCTCTGCCCTCTCTACAGGTGCTCTGTAGCACCCATTATCTCAAGAGGGCACGCAGCATTTTAAAAGACAGTACACATCCAGAACAACGGATGTTTCAGCTGCTGCCCTCAGGAAGAAGATTCAGGGTGCTCAAAACACGAACAAATAGAATGAGGGACAGTTTTTAAAACCGGGCCATAGTCCTGTTAAATACAAATATGTGACTGTGAAATTGTGTCATTTCATGCACAAGAGCAATCAGCAACGTTGTTAATGTAACTTGTTTTAATAACATGCTGCAATATCAAGTTTTTATAATGTGTGTAAAAGATTCCAGTTTATTAATTTATTTGTATTTTTTTCTAAATGTTCTTATTATTTACCTGTTCTGCACTGAGGAGAGAATCCGTGCCCAAAATGTCTTTGAACTGGTGTACTGTGTATGCTTGTGCAAGGACATTAAATATTCTTATCTTATCATAACTGACCCATATGATGCACACAACATGCTTTTTTTCCCTGTCAAACAGAACATCTATAACAATAAATAAGGACAATAATAATTTACTATCAACACAATCTACTTGATCAGATATTGACTCCTTTGTCCCTATAAATACAGTAACTTGCAGCAATATAGCATTAGAGCAACAATTTTTTACATTTGTTTTCTGCTGTAAATTACTCGTAGCTGACTGAGCAACAAGTATTTAGTTTTCAAGTTTTAGCTTGTTAGACCTGCATAATCAGATTCATTACACATAGTTACAACCTAAAAAACTACCAGAAACCATAATGACATACACAATATTATGGTGTATAAGGTGTTACATACCATACCTTAAAATAAATGTTTACTAGATCCCAGGGCCCACTTTGCTTCTGCTCGCTTTTAGCATGTTTTAGGTCAGCAAACCACTGGGAATGTCTCATCCCCAAAATCATGTCTCTTGATAGACGAATTACAAGTAATCCTCACAAACCGGATCTTACCTCATTGAATATTTGAGCACATTTCTGATACCAGTTCCGTGGTGGTCTGATGGCTAGGATTTGACACTTTCACCGCTGTAGCCTTGGTTTAAATCCTGGTTAGTGAGTCCTTATTGTTTCATGTGACTTTCCCCTCTGTGAAGCGTTACAATTATGTTCTCCCTTGTGATGGTGTTCCCCTCATTAAAAAACAATCCTCATATTTAGGGATGATACTCGAAACCGGTTTTCCCGGTTGTTTGATAAGAATTGAACCGAGTCCTCGGACTCGAATCCCTTTTTGAGAACCGGTACCCGTTATCGAGACCACTTTGAGTAAAGAAAAAGAGTTGGTTCTTTATTCGAATCCCTCGGAACGAATCCCGCCCCGACCAGAAATGCTCCGTGTGACATCACAACAAATCTCGTCACGTAGCTCAGTCATTAGGCGCAGATAGGGAAAGCAGGGAAAAAATAGACGGGAAAAAGCGCTCCAAGGTTTAATAAAGTTCAAAACAAAAAGGTATAATCCAATGAATAACTTTACTGAGAAATTTGAGCAGGGTAAAGACACATGAACACTTTTATGACCAACCTGAAACATAGCAACCAGGCTAGCAACGCACCTCCTTTACGGCAGCTGTCACAACGTTCTTAAAGCAACCGCAGCACATACATATGTGCCATCTCCCTTTTTTAACTTTTGTTTTTCTTTACTTGTAAACAAAACAAAATCACACTGTATATGTGTTGTCTGTCTAATTATAAATAATGCAGACGAGGCGTGTTGGCTGAGTTCTTGACGTTTACTTTCACAGCGTGCTCATAACCTCATTCTTAGCTGCCGGGTGACGATATGCAACACTTTTCGGGGCTACCGCGCATGCTCGTCACTCCCGTTGCATGCTGGGTAGTGTAGTTGTTATATTCCCTAGCTCATAACATCTTTCCCCCTATAAAGAAATAATGTTAACTCAATAAAGTGTATTTCTTTTTTTAGCTTTAACTTTTCATTTTTTAGCATTGTAACCACATTTGCAAAGAACCTTTCTCTTCATAGAATTTTCTTTCAATAAAGAAATAAAGTGCAAAAATGTCAAAGCATCATAACAAACAGTTATGTCAAATAGCAGCAGAATTGCACTTTTTGGAGAGCTTTATTATTTTCAGTTTTGTGCCCAAGGGACTGATTTTATTTAACACTATATTATTATTTATATACCTATAGTGATCACAGAGACAGGTTGTTTTTGTGTTACTGTATATATTTGTTTTTCTGAAAAATCCCACTTAATATACTTTGGGTAACAACAGTCAATATTTATTTTTTTTATTTTATTTTTTTAGGGGGGTAACAGTCAATATTTATTTATTTATTAGATTACATTTTTTTTCTTATATAATAAAAGTGAGCTTTTGTTAAACCAAATATTGTGTGTTTTTTTCCATATACAACAACCTATCTGGACTCGATAAGGAATTGGTTCGATAAGAGGATTCGATAATAGGCTCGAACTCGATAATTTCTTATCAAACATCATCCCTACTCATATTTCAACTAACTTTGCCTATTGAGTGCACATTCAACTTTAAATATATAATATGTACCGATACTGTACCGGAACCAATACGTATTTCGATACTTTTCAAAATAAAGGGAACCACAAACAATTTCATTATTGTCTTTATTTTAACAAGAAATCTTATGATATGTTAAACATATGTTTCTAATTGCACTCAAAGAACTGATTTACCCAACAGAGGCGTTCCTTAAGGGGTGCCTTTAGGTCCTCTCATTTTTGGCAGTTATAACTTTTTTTTCGTAACGTGATTTATGTAACTAAGGTGTTGCTGCAGCTTGTTTACTTCAGATGCAGTCAATAACCATTTGTTCAACATCTTTAGTTATACAAGCGGTGTCCCTCAAGGTTCCATTTTAAGTGCTCTCTTTTTCATCATTTGGGCTTAAAAAACTTGCGAGGGATTCACATTTTTGCAGCAGATTCTTAACAATGCTAGAGTGCCGTCATAGAGATGATCTTTGACTAACTTTTTTTGCTGAAGGTCCTTAAATATAGCAGAGCTCTGACAAAATCAAATGTAGTATATGGGGTGGCATAACTCAGATGGTAGAGTGGCCATGCCAGCAACTTGAGGGTTCGAGGTTTGATTCCAGCTTCCATCATCCTAACCGTTGTGTCTTGGGCAAGACACTTCGCCCACCTTGCTCCCAGTGGCACATACACTGGTGTCTGAATGTGCACAACTCCTTTGAAAAAGAGATTCTTAATCTCAATGGGACTTTCCTGGGTAAAATAAAAGGTTAAAAAAAAATAGTTCTCCGCATTAAACAAAATAAGATGAATAGTGAAGCTAGAAGTCCGGTACCCCGGTTCTGAGCTTTCTGGAAATGTGTACCCCAAAACAATTCAGTTGAATATCCCTGGTCAAGTGGATAAAATTTGGTGGTCTCACCACTGCAGAATGGGTTTGTTTTCTGGCCAGAGAATCTTTGCTTTTCTTTATTGTCCTTGGTTGGTTGTGACTTTACCAATTGTTCATGTTGCCATAAGCATTCCAATATGTCCTTTCTTGTGACAGAGTTCCGCTCAGTGTAATACAACCCTCTGATTTCTAAAAACTTTGCCTTTTTGGTGCAGATTCAACTTTGTATTTGGATTTATTTTACAACTATTCTTCACAAGCCAGCTATTACCCGGTTGACTATTTGCAATATTAGCTTGGAATACAAATCACAACCAATCACTAAATACAATTTTGTTTTCAGCCACCTCCCTGGTGGTCTAGTGGCAAGGATTCGGCCTTGGTTCGATTCCCAGTCAGAGAAACAATTCTTTTTTTGCTATCCATCCACTTGGGTAAAACAGAATCCATCCTGTTTGGGTCCCACATCAAACTTAAGAGAGTCAATGACTTCAACATAAAAGTAGGTGACAGTGTCATCACCAGGAAAGATGAGGTCACCTACCTAGGTTCCATTCTAGAGGCTAACCTTTCCTGTGACAAAATGGCAACCAAGGTAATCAAAAAGGTTAACCAACGAACGAGATTTCTCTACAGAATTTCCTCTCTGGTCAACAAAAGCACCTTGAGGATTCTGGCGGGAACTCTCGTTCAACCCTTTTTCGATTATGCATGCACCTCCTGGTACCCTAGCACCTCCAAAACCCTCAAATCTAAACTCCAAACATCTCAGAACAAGCTAGTCAGGTTACTTCTAGACCTCCACCCCAGATCCCACCTCACTCCTACCCACTTCTCTAAAGTGGGCTGGCTCAAGGTGGAGGACAGAGTTAAACAACTTGCACTGAGCCTAGTCTATAAAATCCGCTACACCTCCCTGATACCGAAGTACATGTCAAACTACTTCCTTAATGTAAATGACCGCCATAACCACAACACCAGGGGGTGCTCCACTAACCACGTTAAACCCAGATTCCGAACTAACAAAGGTCTTAACTCATTCTCTTTCTATGCCACATCAATGTGGAATGCGCTCCCAACAGGTATAAAAGAAAGGGCATCTCTTTCCTCCTTCAAAACCGCAATAAAAGTTCACCTCCAGGCAGCTACAACCCTAAACTAACACCCTCCCCGGATTGCTAATAATCAAATGTAAACAATCAAATGCAGATACTTTTTCTTTTTCTTATGCCTTCTGATCTCTCTCTCTCTCTCTCTCTCTCTCTCTCTATGTCCACTACTTGACGTCCATACCCCCCCACCCCCCACCCCTCCACACCCCTGATTGTAAATAATGTAAATAATTCAATGTGATTATCTTGTGTGATGACTGTATTATGATGATAGTATATATGATAGTATATATCTGTATCATGAATCAATTTAAGTGGACCCCGACTTAAACAAGTTGAAAAACTTATTCGGGTGTTACCATTTAGTGGTCAATTGTACGGAATATGTACTTCACTGTGCAACCTACTAATAAAAGTCTCAATCAATCAATCAATTTTGTCTCTTGTTTCATGTGACTTTCCCCTTCCCAGAAAACATGCATTATAGTATGTTTCTTTGTAATGAAGTTCTCCTCAATAGCGCTTCAAATGTTATGTGACTAATTTTGTCACATCGGCATGTTAGCAGGAAAAGCAGCATCTATGAATGAATGGCACCAGCGTCAGCTTCGAACCTTCATAATTTACTGTGCATTTTAATCACAGGGATACTGAAGGATACACCACGTTTATATTATTATACACAACTTTGTATATAATTTGCTTGATGCTTGTCTTATGATTGATGCATGAACTAACTATATACAGGATTGATGTTACAAGTAATCCACACAAACTAGGGGCCTGGGTTTGATTCCCCATATAATGCCGTTACCTTTTTTTAAGTTTGCCTATTACAGTATGATCATTCTAAATTCATGTAAATATTGAAGTTTCCTAATTAAAATCACTGCCATTTATTGTCTTGGCTAAGTTACTTAAATGCTTACTACCCTCGCCATAGACAAGTGTCTATCACTCCATAGAGTTTTCAGGTTAGAAGTATCAAACCATTTGTCTCTATGCATAGGAAATGCATTAAAGATATTGATGTTTTATAGGTATTTTTGTTTCTATTTCTAAAAAAAGAAGCGGTGGTAATAAGTAAAAATTCAGTCTTTAAATTAATGACAAAATAACTGTTCTTTCAGAAGATTACATTTTTGAAGATCATTTTAAATTAGCATACTTTTTTTCTAATATTATTATTAATATGGTTATTTTCAAAAATAAATATATATGCTTGTTTTTTGTTTTTTTTCAGCCAGGACGCGTCCGTGTCACCTTGCTGGCACGCAGTACTGAATACAGAAGGATATCAAACCAAGTGGAGGTGAGTTCACTTCCTTTGTTTCTTTGACAAAGGTCAGAAAATGTTGTAGGAAGTGAGCATGCATACTGTCAACATTTGCATTTCAAAATATGGGACATTTCCTGAGAATATTTATAAAAATTAGTGAATTTAATTTTCATCGCAAACCGCAAATTAAATTAATAGAAAAAAAAATTACGTGAGACGTAACTTTAACATAAGAAAAGCATGTTTTGTTTGTATAATCAATGTTGGGGATAACTTTCAATAATCGTTCACCCTATGGATTTAGAATTTTAAAAATTATTCTGTATTATTTTTTTATGTAAGTATGGATGCATGTTCCTCAGAACCCCATGAGATAAAATGTGGGGTTCCTCAAGGCTCAATTTTAGGTCCCATTTTTCTTATTCTTTATATGCTGCTTCTTGGAGACGTCATTAGGAGACACGGCATCAGTTTCCACAGTTACGCTGATGATACACAGTTGTACATTGCCGTGTCTCCTGATGACACAAGACTAATAGATACCATTTTTGTGTGTATGTTTTCTTCTCTTCTATGTTTGTCACTTGCTTTTGTGTGAAAAGTGCGATATAAATGCAGTTTGATTCGATATTGTGAAGGTCTGCGCTTTCAGAGTGTATTTGTAGTTCTTCATGCAATACAAGTCTTGCACTGCCTCAGTTACCTCTGATTTACACAACCCTATATTTTAGAAATGTTTCATATTAGTTTTTTTTAGAACTTCATGTCCAGTTTCTCTCTCTCTTTCTATATATATATATATATATATATATATATATATATATATATATATATATATATATATATATATATATATATAATATATGTGTATATATATATATATATATATATATATATATATAATATATGTATATATATATATATATATATATATATATATATATATATATATATATATATATATATATATATATATATATATATATAATGTATATATGTATATATATGTATATATATGTGTATATATATATATATATATAATATATGTATATATATATATATATATATATATATATATATATATATATATATATATATATATATATATATATATATATATATATATATATATATATATATATATATATATATATATATATATATATATATCACTACCGTTCAAAAGTTTAGGGTCACCCAAACAATTTTGTGGAATAGCCTTCATTTCTAAGAACAAGAATAGACTGTCGAGTTTCAGATGAAAGTTCTCTTTTTCTGGCCATTTTGAGCGTATATATATATATATATATATATATATATATATATATATATATATATATATATATATATATATATATATATATATATATATATATATATACTACCGTTCAAAAGTTTGGGGTCACCCAAACAATTTTGTGGAATAGCCTTCATTTCTAAGAACAACATTGAAATGTCCTTATTTTTGAAGGAAAAGCACTGTACTTTTCAATGAAGATAACTTTCAACTAGTCTTAACTTTAAAGAAATACACTCTATACATTGCTAATGTGGTAAATTACTATTCTAGCTGCTAATGTCTGGTTTTTGGTGCAATATCTACATAGTTTGGGGTCACCCAAACAATTTTGTGGAATAGCCTTCATTTCTAAGAACAAGAATAGACTGTCGAGTTTCAAATGAAAGTTCTCTTTTTCTGGCCATTTTGAGCGTTTAATTGACCCCCCAAATGTGATGCTCCAGAAACTCAATCTGCTCAAAGGAAGGTCAGTTTTGTAGCTTCTGTAACGAGCTAAACTGTTTTCAGATGTGTGAACATGATTGCACAAGGGTTTTCTAATCATCAATTAGCCTTCTGAGCCAATATATATATATATATATATATATAAATGATAAATGATAAATGGGTTATACTTGTATACTTTTCTACCTTCAAGGTACTCAAAGCGCTTTGACAGTATTTCCACATTCACCCATTCACACACACATTCACACACTGATGGCGGGAGCTGCCATGCAAGGCGCTAACCAGCAGCCATCAGGAGCAAGGGTGAAGTGTCTTGCCCAAGGACACAACGGACGTGACTAGGAAGGTAGAAGGTGGGAATTGAACCCCAGTAACCAGCAACACTCCGATTGCTGGCACAGCCACTCTACCAACTTCGCCACGCCGTCCCTAACTCCGATTGCTGGCACAGCCACTCTACCAACTTCGCCACGCCGTCCCTATATATATATATATATATATATATATATATATATATATATATATATATATATATATATATATATATATATATATATATATATATATATATACACACAGTGGGGCAAAAAAGTATTTAGTCAGCCACCCATTGACAATCAATCAATGGGTGGCTGACTAAATACTTCTAAATGCTTCCCAAGGACATTATGTATGGACAACTGGCTGCTGGTTCCAGACATGTTGGTCGTCCCTCCCTCCGGTTCAAGGACGCATGCAAGAGAGATCTAAAGGCGTGTAATATTCCCTTGGACAGCTGGGAGATACAGGCGGAGAACCGAAATGTCTGGCGTCAAGCGGTTAGACGGGGTATCGCAGAGGCTGATTTGAGGAGAGGCCAGCTCGCAGAGGAGAAGAGAGACAGGAGGAAACATACTGCAAATACCATCGCACAGCAGGAGCGGGATGAAGTCTCTACACATGTTTGCACTAAGTGCAACCAGGACTGTCACTCAAGAATTGGCTTGTACAGCCATGCTAGGCGTTGTCAACAAACATGAATGTACCGTATCAACAAAACATCAAGTTAAAATGTGAAAATTATAATTAGATATGTGCATTGTATAATTACAACACTCATTAAAACTGAAAAGATATTACTAATAATTGACTAAAATAGGATGACAAAACTATTTAAATAAAAATTTTAAAAAAAACTATTAATAATAATTAAAGTACCATTACAAAATTAAAAAATAAATAAAAATAATTAAAAATAAATTAAATAAAAAATTAAACACCAAATCGAAATAAGTGTCTGACACAAGAGCGTAAATTAGCATGGTCATCTGTTGACTAAGCTGCCAAAGAAGATATATATATATATATATATATATATATATATATATATATATATATATATATATATATATATATATATATATATATATATAATATATATATATATATATATATATATATATATATATATATATATATATATATATATATATATATGAACTTAGCATTGAAAACCAACAAAGTCGGCCTGAAGATAAACATGAAGAAGACCAGAGCAGTAATGTTCAATCAATTCTGTAGAGAACAGAAAATTATGTTGGATAGCCCTGAAATTGAGATAGTAGACAATTGATTTGTATCTAGGATCAGCAAATTAGAATGGATCACAATCTATTGGATGAGATCAAAAGAAGGACAAGAGCTGGTTGGAGTGCATACGGGAACCTTAATGATATGAGAATTAACATGGCTATCTGCCTCAAGAAAAAAAGTTTTCAATCAATGTGTACTACCAGCAGTGACATATGGTTCTGTAACCTGGGCGATAACAAAGAAAATGGAGCAGAAAATGAGACTACTCAACAAAGTATGGAGCGCACCATGCTAGGAATATCCAATCAGGATAGGAGGACACTCCAATGGATCAGAAACCAGACTAAAGTAGCAGACATAATGTAATCAATCCGAAGAAAGAAATGGAAGTGGGCTGGCCACCTTGCAAGAATATCTGATAACAGATGGACCAAGCGTGTTACAGAATGATAATAAATAGAGCTGACGATTTGGAGAGCAGCAAATGTGTCATAATATCACATGGCAGTTTGGACTTTATGATTAGTTTCCTGTATTTTGTATTGTTTTCTGTTTCATGCTCTTATTTGTTATACTTCCCCTCTGGTCCGAGCGCTGTTTTCCTCACCGGTTTACTGACTGATTTACCAGACGACACAGCTCTCCCTAGTTCAGGAGGTCTTTGCTATACTAGCCATGTCCATCATTTTGCTTTGTACTTTAACATGCTGCATAGCTTTCCATAGGCGCATAAGTGTCTTGTGCCTGGTTGCTTTTTTGTGCACTTACATGCTGCACTGCTTTTGGGGTTTCCCTGATACAAGGGTTTTACCTTCACTTTGTCTGCTGTTTCTGCATTCTGGGGTCCAGACCAACAACACCAAACACAGACCGTAAGAATAGATCTGCATAAGAACAAAGTTCAAAGTATCAAACTCTAGAGTGATACACTTTGTTAAATTACAAACTAAGTCTAGCTGGGTAGTCATCATTATGCTGCATTAAAGGGGAACTTTTTTATTTTATTTGGCCTATCATTCACAATCCTTATGCAAGACTAGAACACATGTCTTTTTTAAATATGCATTCTAAATAGTAAATAAATGTGATCAAAAGTCTGTTTTGGCAGTCGCTCTATTTCGCCTATAAAAAGCCCTTAGAAAACATCCAAACACCACCATTAAGGTTTTATATACATGCTGTAGGTATATATGTATGTAGTAAAAGTCACATTTATAAGGACATTTAATATTTACGTATGGTGATCATGTTAAGCATACGCGTTGCATTAATTTCAAACAAAACTGATTTCTTCTCACTGTGGACTTCATGAGAGCCAACATCCATCCATCCATTTTCTACGGCTTGTCCACATAATAAAACATCACCTACTGTACAGTATCTGTTGTCATGTGGATGCCGATTGATAGAACCTTGTTATAGTCCAGTTTAGATGAGGAATGACTCATAATCCTCGTGAAGAACAAAGGGGTGGAACCAGGCATCTTTTTCGTCATTCATGCTATTTCCTGTTCTAAATTGGCTGTCAAAGTGTACTAACTTGTCGGAATATGTCCTCATTACTCCACTGTGCAGGTGAGAGGCATGATTTATGATCTACAATAAACTTCCTCAAGCAAGGAAGCAGCATTACCACTCGATCAAAATAGGCAAACAAGCTTGTGATCACATCGCTGCAATTAGGGCTGCAACTAACGATTAATTTGATAATTGATTAATCTGTCGATTATTACTTCGATTAATCAATAAATCAATCAATGTTTATTTATATAGCCCTAAATCACAAATCGATTAATAATCGGATAAAAGAGACAAACTACATTTCTATCCTTTCCAGTATTTTATTGAAAAAAAACAGCATACTGGCACCATACTTATTTTGATTATTGTTTCTCAGTTGTTTGTACATGTTGCAGTTTATAAATAAAGGTTTATTTAAAAAAAAAAAAAAAACATTAAAAAAAAAAAAAGCCTCTGCCTATGCGCATAGCATAGATCCAACGAATCGATGACTAAATTAATCGGCAACTATTTTTATAATAGATTTGAATCGATTTAATCGATTAGTTGTTTGTCTGCGTTAGGGCTTATAATAACAATATCACTAATACTTGGTTAATATTCAAGTCACAAAATGTAAATGGATTATGTTTGGCTGGTCATTTATTGGGGTTTTTGGGCAGAATACAGGTCCTCCCATTTGCTCCGTTGTAAGCTGACTTTCATTCACGTTTATGTACGAGTTATTATGCATTAAAAAATACATCCCTCATAATGTTTTTCATAATGATTTTGAATGAAGAAAGTGCAGTTCTTCTTTAACTCTTATTATCATTAAACAGTTGTACTATTTTTCAAGTTTTGTTGGCGTTCTGCAAGTATGTGATGTAGTATCACCATATTTGTTTGTTCTCTTGATCAAAAAATTTATTTTTTCCTCTCATCACAGCTCATAAATGGTCTTAAAACAATGCAGCTGCTGGACGTCAGCGTGGTGGACTACAAATACAAGTGAGAGTCAGCTGTCGTGTTCAAATAGTAAATTGAGTGAGAGTAGTTTGTTTGGTAAACATAACTGAGGTGTGTGGTTTTTTTAGGGACATTCCTTTTCTAGAGCAGTTGAGGATCACCCACAACTCTGACATCTTCATAGGAATGCACGGTGCAGGACTTACACACCTGCTCTTCTTGCCTGACTGGGCTGTGGTCTTTGAGCTGTAAGTGACATCATGTTTTCCCGGGATGGTGACAGCGCTACAATGGGGGTGGACAGGCTGAGCGATGGGCTTGGCAAACACTCGTCAATGCTGCTCTCAGCTACTGGCTGTGTGTGTGTGTAAGTGTGTGGCTGTGAAATAAAGTCCAATTAAGCAGACACTCCTCACACCTGGCTACCCCCAGGGAGGTAGTCTGATTGAGTGGGTGTATGGGAGTGTTCTGCATTACAGGGGGCCGTTCAAAAACAATGTGCATTCAGTCACAGTTCATAAACAATATTTAGCAAATAGGAGTGAAAGAGAAGCATGCCGAAGACAGCAATGGAGAAAAGTTGTGCACCTGTCCCTCTCAGGTATAATTGTGAAGATGAGAGCTGCTATCGAGATTTGGCTCGGCTGCGGGGCATTCGCTATGTGACTTGGCAGAAAATGGATAAGGTGTTCCCGCAGGACAGGGTAAGAAGAACTCCATGAACATTACATCCTTCTAAACACAGTTCATCCCACAGAATCTCCATATAAATCTAATAGCAGAATTTGGAGTGTGGCCATGCGCATGTATCGCAATAGTAATCCTTGAAGGGAGACTGCACTTTTTGGGAATTTTTCCCATCATTTACAATCCTTATGTAAGACAAGCACACACATGTTTTCCTTTGTTTATGTATTCTTACTAGTAAATAAATGCAAGCAAAAATCCACTTACAATGGAGCCTATGGGAGTCGCTCTATTCTGCCATAAAGTGCTTAAAAAAACATCCAAACACTTCCATCAACGATTAATACACAAATGTATATTCAATGAGCCTGTAGTAACAGGCACATTTATATTAACATGTAATATTTACGTATTTTGCTCATTTTAAGCATACAGCAGAGTCGGTTTGTACGGTACACTGGTACTATTGAAGTACCGCGATACTAATGAATCATAAACGGTGCTATACCGCTTCTAAAAAGTACCGGTTCTCTTTTTTTTTTAACGGGCATGACGGTGCGCCGTCGTCACGTCATGACATTGCTGGTTTTACGAGCAGAGAAGCATGGTCAGCAACGCACAATCACGGACTATTTACAGACAGACACATTTTGGCTTAAAAACTAACGAAAAATGTGAAGCTATAACACTGAAACGCACTGAGGTTTGTACCAGTACTGGTACCAAAATATTGGTATAAGGACAGCCATACAGCAGAGCATTGATTTCACAAACGCATCACAATGTTCGCTTTTTCCTTCAACTACAACACTAGCTGGGTTTTCAATAACTCTAGAAATGTGCAAAACCTAAATATCGCAATAAAAAAATGGTAATGGAAACACCCATATTTAAAAAAAACTCTCAAATACTGCTAAAACAATTTTACGCCACCATGAGGTGGTCTTTCAGACGTTTCAATATTAAAGTGTGTTGCAAAAGCTTGACGGAAACACTTTTTAGAAGGTTACTTATAGGTTTTTATTGTCGGATGAAGCCATGGCTCCCATTGACTCCATTGTAAGCTGACTTTTATTTGTGTTTATTTACGAGTTGTAATGCATTAAAAAAAAGACATACGTGTCTTGTCTCTTATAAGAATTGTGAATTATAGGCAACATTCCAAAAACTGCAGTTCCCCTTTAAGATACGATGATCGATGTACTCAGTGTATTGTGTGACGCAATCCTTCAAAAAGTAACTAATTCTCTAAGACATGCGCATCTATCTTAAATCAAAATCAATACAAGATAAATCAATTATTGTCACATTAATTTAAATTAATCAATATAAATGTCACATAATTGTTGTAATTAAGACTATTTCCATTAATCTACACGCATTTATTCACTATCACTGTCAAACATTTGCTTTTGTTTTGTTTGTACGAAATAAAATTCATCTTCTTGAGAGATTTGAAATCACCGCAATATCTTAATATTATCATTTTCATGAGTTATGTATCGCGTTTGTATTAATAATTTTGTATGTAAGATATTGTTGGCATGCAGAAGATTACAGTGTAACCTTGATTTACAAACTTAATTGGTTCTTGAACAGGGTTCGTAAATAGAAAAATGTGTATATTTAAGCAAATGTGTTGTTCACTTAGAACACAATGTAGAGCACTATACAGTAGTGTACCGTATTTTTCGAAGTATAAGTCGCTCCGGAGTATAAGTCGCACCGGGCGAAAATGCATAATAAAGAAGGAAAAAAACATATATAAGTCGCACTGGAGTATAAGTCACATTTTTTGGGGAAATTTATTTGATAAAACCCAACACCAAGAATAGACATTTGAAAGGCAATTTAAAATAAATAAAGAATAGTGAACAACAGGCTGAATAACTGTACGTCATCCAACACCTTCAATCACTGTCCCTGAAAACCTCAAATAAAGCCAGAAATCTTGGGGTTATTTTAGATTCTGATTTACATTTCGACAGTCACATCAAATCAGTAACAAAATCGGCCTACTATCACCTCAAAAATGTAAAAAGACTTAGAGGGCTCATGTCAGCTCAAGACTTAGAAAAACTTGTACATGCCTTTATTACCAGTAGGCTAGACTATTGTAATGGTCTCCTTGCAGGTCTTCCCAAAAAAACTGTCAGGCAGCTACAGCTTGTTCAGAACGCTGCTGCTAGAGTTCTAACAAAGACCAAAAAATGTGAGCACATTACACCAATTCTTAAATCCTTACATTGGCTCCCTGTACATCAGAGAATAGATTTCAAAATCCTCCTGCTCACATATAAATCACTACATGGTCTAGGGCCCAAGTATATCACTGATATGCTCCCACTATATACGCCCTCTAGATCACTAAGATCTTCTGAGACCAATCTGTTAGCGGTTCCAAGAGTAAACTCAAATCAAGGGAGATCATCATTCAGTCACTATGCAACACATAGCTGGAATAAACTTCCTGAAGATGTCAGACTCTCCCCAACTCTCACTACTTTTAAAACTAGACTGAAGACTTTTATGTTCACCTTAGCTTTCAGCTAAATCTTTTAATCTTTTAACTTTTAACGTCTGCACTGTTTTTATTTTTATTGTCTGCATTTTAATTTTGGGGGACATTTATTTGATAAAACCCAACACCAAGAATAGACATTTGAAAGGCAATTTAAAATAAATAAAGAATAGTGAACAACAGGCTGAATAACTGTACGTTATATGACGCATAAATAACCAACTGAGAACGTGCCTGGTATGTTAACGTAACATATTATGGTAAGAGTCATTCAAATAACTATAACATATAGAACATGCTATACGTTTACCAAACAATCTGTCACTCCTAATCGCTAAATCCCATGAAATCTTATACGTCTAGTCTCTTACGTGAATGAGCTAAATAATATTATTTTATATTTTACGGTAATGTGTTAATAATTTCACACATAAGTCGCTCCTGAGTATAAGTCGCACCCCCGGCCAAACTATGAAAAAAACTGCGACTTATAGTCCGAAAAATACGGTATATCAAACAAACATAACATGGGGGTAATGTATCAACTTTCTATATAATAACAAAGTCAAAACAACAACAACTGAACTTGTCTTCATTTTCAGCTGCCCTGCCGACACAGACACGCACACATTTATTTTTATTTATTAATTAGGACAATGTACCATTACATTATGCATAAAGCAGAGATGCTTGTACAAGACTGTAGCTTAGTAGCTAATTTCCGTCTGTAGTCCTAACGGGTCAAAGTGCACAATGTTAATACACCATTCAAATGAATCATCCAAAATTCATACATTACACACAGCATGCATTAAAGTTAAAAAGTTAAAGTGCCAATGATTGTCACACACACACCAGGTGTGGCGAAATTATTCTCTGCATTTGACCCTCCACCCTTCATCACCCCCTGGGAAACTCACATACTGATATTATCTAGAAAAAAATCACAACTACTAACATTCGGGATGAGGTGCAACTTTCATCGTCAAGTCAATCACATGTTACAAATGACAATAATTCACTTTAATCACAAGTGCGTGTAAGTAAATGCGCCACAGCGTCCTTCAACAATTGCTATTTCTTCGGAATTAATATAAATATTCATATATTACATATAGCCTGATATTTGCGCACTATTGACAAGTGATGCACCGAAAATTCGGTCGTCTTAAATAGACTTTGCTCACCAAAACCGGATGTTGTGATGAAATATCCAGTTCTGCTGGCGACTGCTTCTAACACCGCGCATACGAGTGACGTAACTCGCCCAAAGCTGACGAAAAAGTCACATTCGGGTCGCATTGCGTTTAGACTGAAGTCACATTTGAAAAGATCAGATTCCAATTGGATTCAGGACTACTTCCTGATGTGGCTTAAACCTGATGCCAAAAGATCAGATTTGAAGCACATTGGAGCGTTTAGACTGGACTGTGTCACTGGAGGGCAAAACATCATATTTGGTGTGCAGTTTAAACAGAGCCAGTGTTGGCCTTTGTTGTCCAGAATTGTAAGGACATGTTTGTAGATGGATTCTAATGGTTTAATGCAGTCCTTCTCAAATAGTGGGGTGGCCGTTGGTTAATCTTCTTTGTCTGCTGCGGGTAAGAGGAGCGGAGGAGACAGTGTTGGCGGCTTCTTGAAGGTTTCATACCACACATCGCTTGTCCGTTGCTTTCTTCGGTCTCATATTGTGCAACCAAAACTATAAAAATGCTGTAAAAAGGCTAAAATGCACACAAAGTAGCATTTAGCAAAGTAGCGAGTGACAGCACTGCTGTGTTCACAATGGCTGCGCTCCGAGACACAATAGGTGGATGAAACCTTTACTTATTTATTACGGTATATCAGCCGCACCCACTAAATTTTAGGAGGTTAAAATATGTTCCCATATATTAGTCGCACCAGACTACAAGCCGCAGAGATATACATTGCAAAATTAGTTATTTACACAGAAATATTTTGTAAATGTTTATTTACATACCTTAATCATTTCCAAACGGTGTCTGTAACACTGCAGTTAAACAGCTGATCAAACAAAACAGAAGTCTAGCTGCGGAAGCTAGCTGTCTAATCAGCTAAACAGACTTAATAACTCCACGGTGACATCTTGGTGAATTAACTGAGGAATTTGTGAAACTAAAACATCCATCCATCCATTTTCTACCGCTTGTCCCTTTCGGGGTCGCGGGGGTTGCTGGAGCCTATCTCAGCTGCATTCGGGCGGAAGGCGGGGATAGACAGACAACATTCACACTCACACTCACACATTAGGGCCAATTTAGTGTTGCCAATCAACCTATCCCCCAGGCGCATGTCTTTGGAGGTGGGAGGAAGCCGGAGTACCCGGAGGAAACCCACGCAGTCACGGGGAGAACATGCAAACTATACGAAAAAAAAATGCATAATAGTAACACAGGCACTTGGAAATGTGTTAGCATATTAGCTAATGCTAACTATGCTAGATTCATTACAATACGATAGTACGCACAAATATGCATGAAAACACTACTACAGACATCACACATGGGACTGTATACTGTAAAACTTACTAGCGTTGCTGGAGAATAAATAATCTATACGTGTAGAAACGCTACGGATGGCTAGAAGACTGAACGGCATTCTACTTTTGGTTGAAAGCACTAAATGGAAGCAAAGTCGTTCAAAAGATGGTGCAATAGCACAAACAATAAAACACAATCTTAGTATATTTGCTTTTTTTTTACTATTATTATTATCCTTATTATTAGAGATGTCAGATAATATCGGGCTTCCGATATTATCGGCCGATAAATGCTTTAAAATGTAATATCGGAAATTATCGGTATCTGTTCGGAAATTATCTGTATCGTTTCAAAGAGTAAAATGTAGGACTTTTTAAAAAGCCGCTGTTTGGAGTGGTACACGGACGTAGGGAGAAGTACAGAGCGCCAATTAACCTTAAAGGCACTGCCTTTGCGTGCCGGCCCAATCACATGATAACTACAGCTTTTCACACACACAAGTGAATGCAACGCATACTTGGTCAACAGCCATACAGGTCACACTGAGGGTGACTGTATAAACAACTTTAACACTGTTACAAATATGCCCCACACTGTGAACCCACACCAAACAAGAATGACAAAGACATTTCGGGAGAACATCAGAATCAGAATCAGAATTAGAATAGTTTTATTGCCATTGTTTGAGAACGGGATCACAAACTAGGAATTTTTCTTGGTGCAAACGTGCGACATAAAACACATATAACACATATTTGGTATAAAAAGAGCTGTGACTGAGCTATCAGATAGACTTAGAAGGGATTCAAGGAATTCAAGGAGCTGCTGTTAGGAGTTCTTGTTCATTTGCCTGATGGCCGAGGGGAAAAAACTGTTCAGGTGGCGGGAGGTGTGGGTCTGGATGGAGCGTAGTCTCCTGCCTGAGGGGAGAGGGGAGAATAGTGTGTGTCCAGGGTGAGAAGAGTCAGCTGTGATCCGACCCACACGCCTCCTGGTCCTGGAGGAGAACAAGTCCTGGAGGGATGGGAGCTTGCAGCCAATCACCTTCTCCGCAGCACGTACGATGCGTTGCAGTCTATTCTTATCCTGGACTGTGGCGCCGGGGAACCACACTGTGATGGAGGAGGTCAGGATGGACTCTATGATGGCTGAGTAAAACTGCACCAGCATCTCGGTCGGCACCTTAAGTTTCCTCAGCTGCCGCAGGAAGTACATCCTCTGCTGGGCCTTCTTGATGAGGGAGCTGATGGTCAGCTCCCACTTGAGGTCCTGGGTGATGGTGGTGCCCAAGAAACGGAAGGAGTCCACAATGGGGACGGGGGTGGGAGAGTCAATCAGGGTGAGGGGGGATGGTGGGGCTGTGACTTTCCTGAAGTCCATGATCATCTCCACTGTTTTCTGGGCGTTCAGCTCCAGGTTATTTAGGCTGCACCAGGACGTCAGCCGGTCTACCTCTCTCCTGTAGGCGGACTCATCGCCATTCGAGATGAGCCCGATGAGGGTGGTGTCATCCGCAAACTTGAGCAGTTTTACGGATTGGTGACTGGAGGTGCAGCAGTTTGTATACAGGGAGAAGAGCCAGGGGGAGAGTACACAGCCCTGAGGAGTACCCGTGTTTGTGGTTCGACTGTCCGAGACAATCTTCCCCAGCCTTACGTGCTGTCTTCGGTCTGTCAGGAAGTCATTAATCCAACTGCAGAGGGAGTCGGGCACGCTGAGCTGGTAGAGCTTGTCTCGTAGCAGTCCAGGGAGGATGGTGTTGAAGGCAGAGCTGAAGTCCACAAACAGGATCCTAGCGTAGGTTCCTGGGGAGTCCAGATGCTCCAGGATGAAGTGGAGGGCCAGGTTCACTGCATCATCCACAGACCTGTTGGCTCTGTAGGCGAACTGCAGTGGGTCCAGGAGGGGGGCGGTGATGTCCTTGAGGTGGGGCAGGACCAAGCGCTCAAAGGACTTCATGACCACAGACGTCGGCGCGACCGGCCTGTAGTCATTTAGTCCTGTGATCCGTGCTTTCTTGGGGACAGGGACAATGGTAGAGGTCTTAAAGCACCGTAACACAACATAAACACAATAAAACAAATACCCAGAACCCCTTGCAGCACTAACTCTTCCGGGACGCTACAATATACGCCCCCCGCTACACATACCCAACCTCAACCTCGCCCCCCCAACCCCACCCACCTCAACCTCCTCATGCTCTCTCAGGGAAAGCATGTCCCAAATTCCAAGCTGCTGTTTTGAGGCATGTTAAAAAAAAAAAGCACTTTGTGACTTCAATAATAAATATGGCAGTGCCATGTTGGCATTTTTTTCCATAACTTGAGTTGATTTATTTTGGAAAACCTTGTTACATTGTTTAATGCATCCAGCGGGGCATCACAACAAAATTAGGCATAATGATGTGTTAATTCCACGACTGTATATATCGGTATCGGTTTATATCGGAATCGGTAATTAAGAGTTGGACAATATCAGAATATCGGATATCGGCAAAAAAGCCATTATCGGACATCTCTAATTATTATTATTTTTATTATTTGTAAATCAAGGTTCCACTGTATTTCCAATTCATAAAGGGTAAGCATGTCATCAAAACTCCCAGTGATTAAATGAATCTTTTACCCTACATTTGATCCCCATCACCTTCCTTAGGGTCACCACCCAACTCTCGGAGACCACCCCAAGTTCACCAACTACTCCTTCGACGTGGATGAGTTCATGCGCTTCGTGCTAGAGGCGGCAGATTACGTCACGCAGCATCCCAAATGGCGGCGTCACATCCTGCGCGATGAATTATAAAAAAAAAAAAGTTTGCAATTAGCCTGGATCAAGAGACATTGTGACTTTGGCACTGAGATTTCTGAAAAAAAATCCAACCAAACATGTCTGGATCTCGGCGGTATATCAAATCATTTGTCACTTCCTGTCCCCGGGATTGATGAGTCGTGATGAGTGAAAGCTGTACACATCCGTATTGGCACATCTGGAGATTTCCAAGAAGTACTTCTTCATTACCGCCGCCTCCACTGCGTCATTCCACACCGATAAAGTTAGCTAATTAGCAGCTGTTCCGGTGTCCCGTAACATGTGGCCTGTCGTCACATTTGATTAGTGTCACCTTGACTTGAGCTTGCTCGGAGCGTCTGAGTACATCCACAACATATCAGTGTCATATGATGGAATTCTGCCAGACGTGTGCTGCTTTTTATTTTTAATTATGCGTCTGTATAAACTAAAAAGATTGTTGAAGTATATATTTTGTCTTATAACGCTCATGCTATTTTTAGTCAGGGCTAAACTGTATCAAAAAGGCCTATTTAATGTATTTGTACTATTTATTTGTTGTATGTGGATATGATTACTATTTGTAATAGAGGTTTGCTTATAGTCCATGTGATGTTTCACACACAGATAAGCATAGGGCCGCGTGATCCGTGGGGGTCTCCGTTTTTCATGAATAAACGCATGTAAAATGTCAAATAATGAATGACAGATCGCTTCATGTGACATTTTACCACAAACATATTCCCAGCACCTTCCTGCTCTTTCACTAAAGTTCCTTAGCCATTCACATTGTCCCTCATGGCACTTGTGTTGGGCTGGTAGCCATTTGTTGTGGGTTCGAATACCAGTCATTTTAATTATGTTATGTTTTAATTTACATTTATTCCGCACAAAAAAATATAGATATACATTGAACAACTTATTTACCAAATATTTGTTTTAAAACAAATCAAATAAAATTTAAGTTTAAAAATGGTTTCACACAAATTAAAAAGTGTGAAAATGTTTGTAAAGGGGTAGCTCAAAATAAAATACTGCTTTGGGCCCCATTTTAGCCAGGGGTCCTCCATGTTTTGCCTGAATAAGCACATGCAGAATGTCAATGAATAAATAACAGGGCGCTTCATGTGACATTTTGCTGCAAACATTTTCCTGCTCCGTCACTGCTAACAATATGACACATTTCAGCATTGTCCCCTGTGGCGCGCACTTTTAGTGCTGGGCTTGTAAACAGTCGTATTCAAATCGAATCCTGGCTACGGATGTGACAGGAATATGTACAAATGTAAGCTACAAGTGTTATTTTGCACCAAAAAAATACATATTATTTTTTATTTGTCATGAATTTGTTTTAGTACAAAACATGCATCAAATCAATTCAAGTTTGATTAAAAAAGTATGAAAATAATTTCACAGAAATAAAAACATTTGAATTTTTTTGTAATGTAATAGGCTTTCAAAATAAAATTCTGCTTAGGGAACAAATTTGGCCAGGGGCGGCCATGCATGGGGGCCCCCGTTTTGCGTGAACAAGCGCATGTATAATGTCAATTATTAAAAGCCCTTCCTTCTCTGTAATAATAATAATAATAATGAATTACATTTGAAACGTACTTTACATTTGTTAAAATCTCAAAGTGCTACAAAGTATATATATTTAAAAAAAAAAATACAATAAAATAAAAATAGAAAGTTAGAATATATAATAGAAAATTAAAATAGAAACGAAAACATGAAAAACACTAGATAAAACAGAAACATGGATAAAAATAGAAATAAAAGCATGAAAGCACTGGAAAGAAGATGACACATTTCCATATTGACCTCCTCTTTGTTATTGTGCACAAAAAAAAATATATTGAACAATTAATTTCCTATGAATTTGTTTTAGTACGAAATGTGCTTTAAATTAAATTGATTAAAAGTCTATGTTTTGTGATCAGAATCTAAAAATACAATTCTGCTTCGGGGCCCAGTTTAGCCACGGTTGGCCCTGACACCTGAAGTAGACCAGCAAGAGAAAGTGCTTCCCTTTCAAATAAACTTTCAACACAAGTTTTTGGGGGTTTTGATTTATGACTTTTTTGTCCACATAGAGTAATTCAAACACAGTGGTTCTCAAACGTTTTGTCACCAAGTACCACCTCAGAAAACACTTGGCTCTCCTAGTACCACCATGATGACCAACATTAAAATACAGTAGCATAGTAGGCCGAAGTATTCATCAAAAACAAGGCAGAAGTTTTATTACACAAATATATTTAATATTGTTGACCACTGTAACATTACACACAACTGGAACAGTAATACTGTAATTAAATAATTAATTAAATCTACATAGAGCCCGCGTACCACTATTGGTTCACATACCACAGTTTGAGAATCACTGCCCTACATTATTTGTTTTCCAGTTTTTGATGAAATCCTTTGTTTTTTGAGGTCCGTGTGTAAAAAAAAAACCCCATTTAAAACATCAACACAAATTTATGCGTTCACAAATTGATTCAATGTTATAGATCAAAATATCACAACTTTTGCCCCAATTCACTAAAAAAGCTGCTGCCAATTCAGGCATCACAACAAAAGCCTGCAATATCCCGGAGGTATGGACTATCATTCATTAGTTGCATGTGAGATCATTGTTCTTGATCACGCTCTGTGCGCAGGGGCCCGCGATCCATGGGGGAGCCCTTTTTGCGCAGTAAAAGAACATTTTAAAAATGACACAACGCTTCATATGAACTTTTACAGCCAACACATCCTGAGCCCCTTCCTGCTCCAGCACTAATAATAATCAATCAATCAATGTTTACTTATATAGCCCTAAATCACGAGTGTCTCAAAGGGCTGCACAACCCACAACGACATCCTCGGCTCAGATCCCACATCAGGGCAAGGAAAAACTCAACCCAATGGGACAATGAGAAACTTTGCAGTGGACCGCAGATGTGGGGACCCCCCTAATAATATAATGGAAAATTAGAGTTGCGCTGGGAAATTTTACTAATTTATGTTTTGTTTTGTTTTGTTTTTTTTGTAACAGGCAAGCGGTAGAAAATGGATGGATGGATGTGTTATTTTTCACAAAAAAATACAAAATATGCATCAAATTAAACTCAAGTTCGTAAAGTATTAAAAAAACAGTGAAAAATGTGTAATAGGAGTAGAGCCCCAATTTTCTGAAGCCCTGATTTTATGTAAAGTAATTTTGTAATTTTGCTGTCAGTATTTTATTTACAGCTTTTATTTAGATATGCTCATTGATATTGAAATAGCACAATATATGTGTTACTTTCTCACCATCTTCATATCGTATTCATCACCACGGCCTAGGACCCGTTTTTTGGGGAGAACATGTAATATATTCAATAAAAAAGTTTCAAAACACACTGATGTTGTATTGTCTGTGTCGGCATTATTAGACATCAAAGATTAAAAATCCCTCTTTCATTAAATCGGTCATCTTCTTGAAGTCTGACCTTGCAGCGGGGGGGGGGGGGGGGGGGGGAATTGAACTTTTTCATCTCATGCCAGTTTCTGCTGATGCCAGACATCTTTTTGCTCCTTTCATTATTTTAGTGGGTTCAGCTTTAAGGAAGAGAAGGAGTTTGTGCAAAAGGGCACTAGTTCAGTTTTTACTGTCCCCACAATAAATCTGAGTGACCTCAAAAAACAAACAAACAAAAAAAAAACTCCCTGATGTTGCGGTGATGTCTGTTAGCCACATGGGGGCAGTACAAGCCCACACATAAACCTACAGACAGCAAGCCTCTTTATTTATGGCCTAGCTCAGGTTACAGCTTGTGACCTAGTGAAGAATGAAGAATCACCATTCAGGGTAGGAATCAGAGGCAAGGAACCCTCGTTAACCTTTGCGACTGCTTAAAATCAATAACGAGCATCTTAACTCACTGAATGTGTTCAGTTTTAACGGGTTTTTGTTGGGTCTTGTGTCAGCTTGTCAAAAACGAGGATTCCATTAATTTTCATCCCTCAAAATAGGTTAATGACCATTTACATATTGGACAAAAGACAAAAAAAACATTTGTGTGAGTGATTGTGTGTTCTTTAGTTAAATTTATAACATGTATATAAAGTAGGGCTGTCAAAAATAAGTTAACTCGTGTGATTGATCACAAAAAAATATTGCATTGATCCTTGGAATACGTAGATTAATCACACAATTTATTTTGACCGCATATGCTCCTCTACCTTAATGGTGGATGGTTACCTGGGAGGCGGCATGGGTCAATGCGTACGCCAAAATAAATGTAATGCGTTCAAGTAACACATTCCTGTATGACATGCTGACAATAAAATTGCATTTGTCTTTTTTAAGTTCATTTAAATTATGCAAGCGAGTAATAACCTGTAAATAATCACGATCCAAACTCAAAAGTGAGATTTATATGATTAAAAAACTACTAAGAATCATTCGACAGCAGTAATGTAAAGCCTAACATATTTTCTACCTGAACCTCCTTATCGAGAAACATGCAAAGTGCAGACTAATGCGCCAGTTGGCAGCTTTTTAAACGGGACAAAAATGGGCGATGTAAATTAAATTTCACATTGTGTTGTTGAGCAAAGTGGTTACATAACGCGGTTTCCTCTTAATACTTTCTGGCCCTTCTTAGGAAATAATGATAAGTGCTGTGTGGGCTCTTGCTTCTATTATCTGCCCCATTTCCACGTGATCACTGCAGTATCACGCCACTTTTTTCATTTATTTTTGTCAAAGTTATTATTATTGGGTTTTTTCTCCGAAAGTTTTTCAGTTGTAATTCTTTTGTCTCTGTCCTAGATTTGACTGTTTGACAAGAAAGCACCGAGAAGGAGAAAGGCACAATGACAGGACAATCTGTCACTGTCCGTGGTGCTGAAGCACAATTCATTGGCGTGTGTCCCCAGTCCTGCAAGACCTAATAGAACTGCACTATTATGTCTTTTTAATCGGACTCTACACACACAGGTCAAAGTGCATGCATGGTGTCGCAGCTTTATACAATTGGGATTCATTATCGTCGCTTTAAGGCTATCCGTTACATTTTTTTTTTTTTAGCACACATAAGAATAAATGCATGAGATTGGATACTCATCACCTGAGGTCGTTAGCACACATCGACCGCCGCTCAGTCTTAACGGCTGCAAATACAGCGCCCTGCAATCAATCGCCATCAACACGCTAGAATATTCCCGGGGATGGGATAATTGTTCGAGCAAGTCTCTCTCTGTGCTGTAATGGAGAGGCGGCCATCATTAAATCCTGTTGAAGGGGGTGTGGGTGCGGTGGTTTACACTTACACCCTCCGTGTTCACATCACAGTATTGATATCAGGCAGCATGATCGATAGTGTGGAAGGAAGTGAGGTGGCAGTAAAGACAGCGAGTGTCCCTTCGGTCACAACTTTAGCACACCCGCTCGCAGTCGAAATACCTCCAGTTGGTGATCTTTACAAGGGGAGATGTCCAAAGTGCGCCTGTTGCGTATTGGCCTAACCCCAGAAAAGAAAAAAAAAGTGGATATAAAAGGCACAATGCTAGTTAGAATGTTTGCATTACTAACTTTTTTTGTTATTAAAGTTTTTCTCGCGTAACAAACTAGTCCGTTATCTCGCGTGTCATTTTGCAGATACCAAGAATCCCACTCACGAATGAATCAGTCAGAGTTTTTTTTTTTTTTTTACTACGGTCGCAAAATAAGCCACCATGGGGCCAAATAACGTTGTGAGTGCCAGCACGTTGGTAAAGAAGAGTGAAGTTAAGAAAGAACTCAAATGATCCTCCTCCCTCTCCACTTCTCGCCGCCACACAACAAAAAGAAATCTGTAGATTTTACTGTAAAATTCCACTGTCTGACCACAAGATTTATGGTGCTTTTTACACAGAATGACTGTACATTGAAAAACAGTACCATTTGTCATTTTTACCGTTAAATTCTGGCAACTAATCTATCTTTTCTATTTTTTTTTACTTTTACTGGAAAATCAATTGTAGTAGTTTGAAAAACTACCACATGTATTTTGACAGTCAAATTCTAGCCACCCAGCTGCTGGTTTTTGCAGTAAAATATACGTGCGTTGTTTTCACACAGAAGTTCTGTAAATTGAAAAAAAGGCCGTTGTTGTTTTTTTCCGGTAAAATTGTGGCGACTGAGCTGATAGTTGTTGTTTTTTTTAACCGTAAAATCTACAGCTGTTGTTTTTACAGTGCATTACTGTAATTTTTTTGTTCTGGTGACTGAGCTGCTAGTTTCCCACCATTGTTTTTTGACTGAGCTGACTTTTTTTTTTTTTAAACCGAAAAATGTACGTTCGTAATTTTTTTTTACAGTCTATAACTGTAGATAAAAATCAGTACCACTGTTATTTCTACAGTACAATTCTGGCAGTTTTTCACCTTAAAATCTAGTTGATTTTACAGTGCATTACTGTAAATGGAACTTTTGTTTATTACAGTAAAAGTATGGCGACTGAGCTGCCAGTTTGTTATTGTAAAATCTACTAAGTCTTGTTTTTACAGTGCAATGGGAGTCTTCAATAAAGGTAAAAGTTGTCCATTTAACATGTTTTGTATTTCACATTGCATGTAAAACTATAAAATATGCTTTTTTTCTTCATTCTTTTTTAGGTGTCCAAATAGGATGATATTCGGAAAGAATGACTAACAAAACACAGCTGCTACTGTATACATGCTGTGTATACCTGCTCAGTGGCCTTGTGGTTAGAGTGTCCGCCCTGACATCGGTAGGTCGAGTCATACCAAAGACTGTAAAAATGGGACCCATTACCTCGGCATCAAGGGTTGGATTTGGGGGGTTAAATCACCAAAATGATTCCTGAGCGTGGCCACCGCTGCTGCTCACTGCTCCCTTCACCTCCCAGGGGGTGGAACAAGGAGATGGGTCAAATGCAGAGGGTCATTTCACCACACCTAGTGTGTGTGAGACTATCAGTGGTACTTTAACTTCATACAGTATACACTTTTTTAAAGCCTGTTTGAATTTTTCTTTGCCTCCGTCGCCCATTGGTGGTTTAATTAGTCCACTTGCATGTATAAGTATTATGTGTAAACGTGCTTTGGGATAAATTGCTGTGAATTGGCTCTTTAAAATCTTTTTTTGAGTTTAGCAATTTTACAAAATTAAAGAAATATAAAAAAAAAGAAGTAACATTTTAGTATGGGGAACATATTCTAAGTCACAAAGACTTAATTTAGAGTTATTTGGACACTAGGGGGACATATAAGGGTTAGGGTTAATAATAGAGATGTCCGATAATATCGGCCTGCCGATATTATCGGCCGATAAATGCTTTAAAATGTAATATCGGAAATGATCGATATCGTTTTTTTTTATATCGGTATCGTTTTTTTTTTTTATTAAATCAACATAAAAAACACAAGATACACTTACAATTAGTGCACCAACCCAAAAAACCTCCCTCCCCCGTTCACACTCATTCACACAAAAGGGTTGTTTCTTTCTGTTATTAATATTCTGGTTCCTACATTATATATCAATATATATCAATGCAGTCTGCAAGGGATACAGTCCATAAGCACACATGATTGTGCGTGCTGCTGGTCCACTAATAGTACTAACCTTTAACAGTTAATTTTACTCATTTTCATCAATTACTAGTTTCTATGTAACTGTTGTTATATTGTTTTACTTTCTTTTTTATTTAAGAAAATGTTTTTAATTTATTTATCTTATTTTATTTTATTATTATTTTTAAAAAGGACCTTATCTTCACCATACCTGGTTGTCCAACTTAGGCATAATAATGTGTTAATTCCACGACTGTATATATCGGTATCGGTAATTAAGAGTTGGACAATATCGGAATATCGTATATCGGCAAAAAGCCATTATCGGACATCCCTAGTTAATAAGCAATAATTCTGAGGTTATTGAGGGAAGACTCTTAATAAGCGGTAGAAAATGGATGGTTGTATAATAAGGCCATGCAGAATAAGGCATTAATAAGTACTTAATAATAACTATAAGAGCCAATAAGTTACTAATTGCATGTTAATAAGCAACTAATTAATGCTGAATGTGTTCCCCATACTAAAGTGTTACCCCCCAAAAAATCAAAATAGATCCCCCGTATCGTTTAGATTTTTTCAGTACAGTCCTGACTTCTATAGTCGTCAACCGTTTCTCGCCCAACATTGTAAGGCTTTCTTGCACACTCTATGACATCAGTGTCCAAAAAAAAAGGGGGGTGAGGGGGGCGGCGTTCTTCGGGTGAACTGGGCGGGCACAGTTGGACGTGTTCCGAATGGGGAAAGACGCGCAGCTCGCCTCTCACTTCTTCTTATGACCAATCGATCCCTCCTCGCATGCTCGGGCGGGAGCGACGACGCGGACGCGGGCGCCAGTGTCACCACTGCGCCACTGTACCGGCATCGCTCTCGTCGGTCACGAACGGGACTCAAACTTGTGTGAAGAGTTCACCCTAAATACATCACCTTCTTTTAGCTTGGAATTACGCACCTTTTTTTTTTTTTGAGGCTTTTTTCTTCTTCTTTTCTTTTTTTCTTTTTTTTTGAACAGACTGTAAGGAGTCAAGTCTGTTCGTCATCTTCAGGACCAAAAAAAGAGAATCGGGGATCGTGAGGAGATCGTATCGCAGAAAGTGACCCTCCTGGATAATTACCACCTGCAGTCATGGCATCTACTTCATAAATTCCGGGTAAGTTGGAATCCTATACTTTTTTTTTTCTTTTTTTTTTTAATTAAGTGACTTCCAAACTGACCGATCCGTTTATATAGCTTATTAAGTATTGCAACAAAAACCCAAATTCTAGCCTAACATGTATCTGATCCATTAGACTGTACCACCTCCGTGCGTAAAGGCGCACCGGTTGGCATCGATTGAACCGACAGAGTGTGTGCGTATCGGTGCTTTGCTGCAGACGATACTGGCACCGTCTTAAATACATAACTATCGGCGCTCTGCTATTCTGCATGGATCGCTACTGAAGATGATGATGATTAGGTAGCTGAGAGACTGTTGGAATGAAGGCGTGTTGAAGAATGTAAAGTCACATTCTATTGGACGAACTCTCTCTCTCTCTCTCTCTCTCTCTCCCTCCCTCCATCCCTCTCTCAATGTGCGCAGTAATCTCTGTTTAATTGTGAGCCTTCTTTCTATCTCTGCTGTCCTGCTGCTCACAATGTGTACAGTATTGAGAGTGTGTAATTATTCTCTCCATTGTCTGCCCTAACACTGCACAGAGAGCATTGTCATTAGTAGGGCTGTTGAGGGGGAGAGGATCGGTCTGGGGACCTAATTCTCATTGACAGTCACATTAACACGGGAGCAGCACTCTTAATCCTGGGGAGATTACTCTTCTTAACCCTGTCAAACACACACACACATACACACACACACACACACACACACACACAGATCTACATTTCTGCCAGTGGGTGCTCGGTGTGTGTGTATTAGTGTTGTCCCGATACCAATATTTTGGTCCCGGTACCGGTACTTTTCTAAATAAAGGGGACCACAAAAAATTTCATTATTGGCTTTATTTTAACAAAAAAATCTTACGGTACATGAAACATATGTTTTTTTATTGCAAGTTTGTCCTTAAATAAAATAGTGAACATACAAGACAACTTGTCTTTTATTAGTAAGTAAACAAACAAAGGCTCCTAATTTAGCTGCTGACGTATGCAGTAACACAGGGGTGTCCAAACTTTTTCCAATGAGGGCCAAACACAGAAAAATTAAAGCATGCGGGGGCCATTTTGATATTTTTATTTTCAAACTATAACAAAATATATGGATTTTTTTTGTGTGTTTGTTTTACCTTTAGGGCTCCCGGGGACCATAAAGGGTCTAAGTCATTAAAATGTTAAAAACGAGTCAAATTGTTATTTATTTATTTTTATTTAACGCTTACAGTAAATCTCTACAGTATATCAACTTTAGGTTGGTATAAAGTTAAAAAAACACCAAAAAGGCTTTATGCCTTTTCTGTCAAAGACAACTTTGTTTTTTTTATAATAAAACTGAAATATGCAGTATTTCCCCCACTGCCCAAAACATTCAGAAAGCAATGTTTGATGTGAATAATGCAGGACACCATTGATTTTAATTCATTATTATTTTTGAGTAATCACAGTGAAAATAAAAATAAAATCCCATTAAATATATTTGGGATCCAAAAGGTGCCCCATTCATAAAGTGATACATTTTTATGTTTTTGTTTTTTTTACTTTCAACACTTAAGTTACGAGATCAACTTCAGATATATCTGTCGATTTTACGTTTGAACTATTATTTTGTTTGTTTTATGCTCTTTTGTCAAAGAACATGTTGATGTTTTTGTATGGCAACCACACAATATTTTGTGCAATATTTTCCACATAAAACATTTTAAAGTGAAATATTTGAAATAATTGGAGCCTTTAATAGGTCAATAATTCATTATAACATTGATTATTAATTTTTTTTTTTGAGCAATGGCAAAAAAATAAAAATAAAGATAGACAAAAGAAAAAAAACAGCCTGCATGGCAGCTTTGTGTCAACATTGCAACTTTTTCTAGTTAAGATTTCACCTCATTCCACTTTTTTTTTATGTTTTTTTAATTTTTGCAATAGCATTTCCAGAATTTGTGGCGGGCCGGTAAACAATTAGCTGCGGGCCACCAATGGCCCCCGGGCCGCACTTTGGGCACCCCTGCAGTAACATATTGTGTCATTTATCATTCTGTTATTGTGTCAAAATTATTAAGGACAAGTGGTAGAAAATGAATTATTAATCTACTTGTTCATTTACTGTTAATATCTGCTTATTTTCTGTTTCAACATGTTCTATCTACACTTCTGTTAAAATGTAATAATCACTTATTCTTCTGTTGTTTGATACTTTACATTAGTTTTGGATGATACCACAAATTTGGGTATCAATCCGATACCAAGTAGTTACAGTATTCAAAGTCCTCATGTGTCTAGGGACATACTGTATTTCCTGGGTTTATAAACATAATATAAATTTTAAAAAACGAAAGAAGATTTTGTGATGTTAAAAAATATCGATGTAATCATAGTAGTATCGACTAGATACGCTATTGTACGTGGTATCATTACAGTGGATGTTGGGTGTAGATCCACCAATGGCGTTTGTTTATATTGTAGCGTCCCGGAAGAGTTGGTGCTGCAGGGAATTCTGGGAATTTGTTCTGTAGTGTTGCTGTTGTGTTGCCGTGCAAATATTCTTCCAAAATGTGTTTGTCGTTGTTGTTTAGTGGGGTTTCACTGTATGGCACATGTTTATGACAGTGTTGGCATTGTTCATACTGCCACCCTTAGTGTGACATGTATGGCTGTTGAGTAAGTATGCATTTCATTCGCTCATGTGTAGTGTGTTCAAAGTCACAATGATTGAGTCCGTTTGTTTATTGTAGGGCACAATGTAATCTTAGTTAGGCTTTGTTAATTATAGTCTATATGATTTGTGACTTAATTATTATATAAATCAGACCAAATTCTCCACAGAGTTAACAACAACAAGATTGATTATTCACAAAATATTTTAAAGATAGGAGGTTGCCATCAATCCTACGTGGATGCTCGGCATTGTCCGTGGGTGCTTGGCCCCGAAGCACCCACGGCGCCTATGCACACACACACACACACACACACACACACACACACACACACACACACACACACACACCTGTATGGGGTCTCCTATATGTGGCTCCTTTTACGCGCTTATGGCCTATTCTCCAACACACTTTCTGGGCAAACCGTTTTTAACCCCACGATCCTACAGTACAGTCATCTCATCCGTATCTCTCCTCAATACACTCCCAAAAATCAAGGTAGCACCTTGTACCTAAAAGAGTACTATGCTTGGTTCAAATGAAAGATTGCAGGGGGGTGACAGAGGCCCCTTCTACACTAAGCCGGCTAAGGTTATCCAGGGTAAACCCCACCTAACCTTATCCTTGTCCACACACACACAATGGTCGTTTAAGACCCCGTCCCCGTCCGTCCGCCAGCGCAGCGCGACCTAGTACGCATGCGCGGAAAATGCGCATGTCATAGTTACCTCCAGTGTTGCTTTGTGTGCAAGTTCTTAAATGTAATTTATCTGAACAATATCCAGTGTTGTGGTATTTCAATTAACTGGAATCCAGTGTGCTGTGGGGCCCTATTGTAGTGAATCACACCTGAGACCATACTTGCCAACCTTGAGACCTCCGATACCGGGAGGTGGGGGGTCAGGGGTGGGTGTGGGGCGTGGTTGGGGGTGGGGCGGAGGCGTGGTTAAGAGGGGAATATATTTAAACTAGAATCCACCAACTCAAGTATTTCATACATATATATATATATATATATATATATATATATATATATATATATATATATATATATATATATATATATATATATATATATATATATATATATATATATATATATATATGTATGAAATACTTGACTTTCAGTGAATTCTAGCTATATATATATATATATATATATATATATATATATATATATATATATATATATATATATATATATATATATATATATTTTTTTTTTTTTTTTATTATACATATAAATAAAAGAAATACTTGAATTTCAGTGTTCTGGAGGCTATCCAGTAGATGGCAGTATTGTCCTGTTTAAGAGTGTCACAACATTGCTGTTTACGGCAGACAAACTGCTTTACGGTAGACTAAACGTGACTGCTGTTGTTGTGTGTTGTTACCGCGCTGGGAGGACGTTAATGAAACTGCCTAACAATAAACCCACATAAGAAACCAAGAACTCGCCCTCGATCATTCTACAGTTATGCCGTCATTGGGCAGGCAAGCTGTTTATATTGTGGGAAAGCGGACGTGAGAACAGGCTGTCTCCACTCAGGTCCGCATTGAGCTGGAGGGGGCGTGGCCTCCAGCTCCGGCTGAATACCGGGAGTTTGTCGGGAGAAAATTTCTGCCGGGAGGTTATCGGGAGAGGCGCTGAATACCGGGAGTCTCCCGCTAAAAACGGGAGGTTTGGCAAGTATGCCTGAGACATCATAAATTAATCAAATCTTTAATGGACGTTTGGAAGTAAACAATGTGATAAAGAACATTTTACATCAATCAATCTAGGGATCTAGATATCTGGTCAGGACACTCGTCACTCTTTTGCCTTCACCTTCATTGTCCATTCGTTTTTGGTGACTTTATATACTCTGGACCTAGACGTTGAGTCCGCGACATACATGGCGGACAATAACTGATACAGTCTGCTTTGCCAGTCCAAAAGCGTTCGCCGTTTTCCGTAGTTTTCCCTCGACGACCAGGTAATACAAAGCACACGCTACTTTTTTTTATCACATCCACTGGAGCCTGCATTCTCTTTGTCACTCCTTCGACAAATGAAGTTTTTTGGTAAGTAGAATCACAGCTGACCTGGACATTCGAAAGTTCTCTTGCCGTCTGAGATTTGTTGTATTCGAAATAGCTGCAATCGCGCGTTTTCTTCTCTTAAGGTATCCATGTGTGATTTCCACAAGCATCTGTACAGACGGAAGGAGAAACACGGGCATGTCTGGATGACTCGCCTCAATATTTCCAGTGGTTAGCTCCGAGTTATGAAACCGCTTTATTATGAAGCTGGCAGTAGCACGTTCTTTCTGACGTCACTTCCTGTTTGAGCCACGGTCTTTCTGGCGTCACTTCCTCTCCGAACTCAGTTTGTAAACGATGGATGAGTCCATACAAAGCTAAGAGCCGGAGATTCAAGAAATAGACGGCGCACTTACCCGTGTAAAAAAGTATCCAAGGAGGGGAACCTTAAACGAGGAATTAGTGTGGCCAAAACGGGGCTCAGGCTAAATAATTATTTGTTTAAGGGGTTATCCGGCTTAGTGTAGACATAACCTGAATTGCATATTAAATGTGCCAAAAGCAATTACATGTACATATATATGCCAAACCAGTGGTCTGCAAACTTTTAGTACCACCTCAAAAAACACTTGGCTCCCCAAGTACCACTATAATTACCAACATTAAAATACAGTATTGTAGCAGGCCTAAATATTAATTAAAAACACGGCACAGGTTTTATTTAACTAGTATATCTAATTATTTTGGCCAATGTAACATCCCACACAGTTTGAACAGTAACACTGTGTTTGAATATTTAATTGATTTTTTGGCGTACCAATAGATAGAGCCCGACTCAAAGTAAACCACAGTATAATGAGAATCACTGTGCTAAACTTTTTAAATAGGTGACAAAGCAAACAGCTGTTAGTTTTAAAACTCCAAACCACAGCCCGATTTGGCCCGCCGCCATCTTCAATTTAGCCCGCGAGGCAGACGACGGCAGGAATTCAATGGTTAGCCAACCTCGCCGTGCAAGCTGTTTTTATATCAAATTTAAATATCCAGTTGTCTAACAGGTAGCAATCTGTCGTCGTCTTGTGGATAAAGTAAGAAACTTAGGACAGTGACCATGATGTGAACATTCTAGATACTACCAACACAGCATTTACTGCTTTGACCCCAATCCAAGCAACCTTTCCTAGTCATGGTGCAGAGAAAAAAAATCAACCAGCACAAAAAGTCAACACACATAATCACACATAACCCAACCTGCTGTCTGAACTTTGTGGATGTTATTAAAAAAATGTCCCATTACATTAACAAATTCGAAATTACACCCATTTAAATCCATTGCAAGGCATGGTGGGAAAAATGCAAAACACTCTCTCCACACTTATCCATTTTTGACATCGAGCTGCTTGATTTTTCTGATTGATTACATATATATATATATATATATATATATATATATATATATATATATATATATATATATATATATATATATATATATATATATATATATATATATATGGTTACTTTGCATGCAGTTGCTTTTCGGCCCCTGGCCAAATTTTTAAGCCCAATGCGGCCCCCCCAGTCAAAATGTTTGGACACCCCTGATCTAGTTAATATATAATTTCTAGAGATGTCCGATAATATCGGACTGCCGATATTATCGGCCGATAAATGCTTTAAAATGTAATATCGGAAATTATCGGTATCGGTTTCAAAAAGTAAAATTTATGACTTTTTAAAACGCAGCTGTACGGAGTGGTACACGGACGTAGGGAGAGGTACAGAGCGGCAATAAACCTTAAAGGCACTGCCTTTGCGTGCCGGCCCAATCACATAATATCTACGGCTTTTCACACACACACAAGTGAATGCAACGCATACTTGGTCAACAGCCGTACAGGTCACACTGAGGGTGACTGTATAAACAACTTTAACACTGTTACAAATATGCGCCACACTGCGAACCCACACCAAACAAGAATGACAAAGACATTTCGGGAGAACATCCGCACCGTAACACAACATAAACACAACAGCACAAATACCCAGAACCCCTTGCAGCACTAACTCTTCCGGGACGCTACAATATACAAACCCCACCTCAACCCCGCCTACCTCAACCTCCTCATGTCCCAAATTCCAAGCTGCTGTTTTGAGGCATGTTAAAAAAAATAATGCACTTTGTGACTTCAATAATAAATATGGCAGCGCCATGTTGGCATTTTTTTCCATAACTTGAGTTGATTTATTTTGGAAAACCTTGTTACATTGTTTAATGCATCCAGCGGGGCATCACAACAAAATTAGGCATAATAATGTGTTAATTCCACGACTGTATATATCGGTATCGGTTGATATCGGTTCCGGTAATTAAGAGTTGGACAATATCGGAATATCGGATATCGGCAAAAAAGCCATTTTCGGACATCTCTAGTTGAAATGGTACAAATGTGTACTTTTTATCACTTTGTACCCTTTTTGGTGGTAGAAAAATATACTTCTGGCCTTTTAAAGACCAATATTGTACTTTTTAGAGAACTTTCTTTAAAAAATGTACCTCTGGGTACAGCTTCTTGTCACATACCCCAGCAATAGACTGTGTCCTCAAAGAGCCTTTGGGTGCTCCATGTCTAGCCAGCCTCCTTATTCACGACCCCAAGTGAGGGCTTTCAGGATGACTGCCTGGGAATGAGTGGACATGCATTGTGTGCATCTGTGCTCGTACATGAGGACACGGCCCAGCGCGGCAGCGGCAGCAGGGAGGAGGAAAAGGGCGCGGGAGGTGAGAGAAATGAGCCGGAGAGACACAAATCATACTTGCAAGAGGCATTTGTGACATGGATGATCTCCGCACAATCTGTTCCCACCGTGCGTGTTTGGGAGTGCACAAGTGATGGTATGTGCTTGTAAAAAAGTGTCGTGGGGGATATGATGAATAAGCATGCCGGTGAGGGGGACAGCAACGCCGCAGATTAGAGCTCAGCGCCACTCACACACTGGCGTGAGCACACTGGCGTTGATGGATGGTTACATCCTGTCCTGACAGAGAGGAGATGGAGGGAATAAATAAAAAGAGGAGAGCCATTCTTGTATGAAGGATGGAGACGTGGTCACTGTTGTTAATGACCGCACCCCTCGGCCCCTACCCCCAAAAAGTGCTTCTCCTCTCCAGCGTGTTGAGTGGTAGCACGTGACCTGGCCTCGCTCGGCAGCGGCAGACAACAGGACGTCCGCGGGCGCGGGCATGGCACTAATAGTCAAACACGCGATATGAAATCAATGATTTGTGCGGCACGGATAGGTTTTCCAGCTCGGCCCCAAAAAAAGCCACAATTAGACCAGAGGTTGTGACCCTGGGGGAAGAAAAAGGTCAAAGCTCAGCAGTAATGACCACATCATTCTTTTTTGGTATAACAGACGGTTATGTGTTTTATTGAGAGTTCTTGCAATGGAATTAAGTCAGTCTTGAAGAGCAGTGTTTCTCAAACTGTGGTATGTGTACACAGGCTACACTTATTGGTATGCCAAAGATTCACTTATTTACATTTTCCAACACAAGCTGAAACTTAAAGGAATTGACGGAAGGGCACCACCAGGAGTGGAGCCTGCGGCTTAATTTGACTCAACATGGGGAACCTTACCTGGCCCGGACACGGAAAGGATTGACAGATTGATGGCTCTTTCTCGTGTGTTCAGGCCTCAAATTTTTACTTTTTAAGGTCAAGGCAAGTGTTACCTTAAAGTAGGGCTCATATTTTAGGGCACCAAGGCAAACATTATTTTCTTTCCAGGCACTTTTGGTTTGTTCTGTGTCGTGTTTGTGTCTCCTCTCAATTGCTCTGTTTATTGCAGTTCTGAGTGTTGCTGGGTCGGGTTTGGTTTTGGAATTGGATTCCATTGTCATGGTATTGCTGTGTATTGTTTTGTTGGATTGATTAATTAAATTTAAAAAAAAAAAATAGATTTTTAAAAAATGAGAATCGATTCTGAATCGCACAACAAGAGAATCGCGATTCGAATTCAAATCGATTTTTTCCCAGACCCTTAATATATATATATATATATATATATATATATATATACATATATATATATATATATATATATATATATATATATATATATATATATATATATATATATATATATATATATATATATATATATATATATATATATATATATATATATATATATATATATATATATATATATATATATATATATATATATATTATGCATATGTAAATGTATTCAATTATAAACATTCATTCACTTTCTCCTTTCCTTCATGGATCTAAACTTTACCGCTGCCGGTATTTTTTTCTATATTTTTATTGTAATATTTTCCGAATGTGTTTGTTCTATTTTTGGCCAAAGTAAGACAAAGAAAACAATCTTTAGTTGTCTTTATTGTTTTTAGTTTTAATGCCATGATTTCAATAGTCCGGCCCGCGTGTGCACAGATTTTCCTCCATGCGGCCCCTGAGCTAAAATTTTGTTTGATACCCCTGTCTTAAACAGTTGAAAGTAGCATATATCGGCCGATAATATCGGCAGGCCGATATTATCGGCCGATATATGCGTTAAAATGTAATATCGGAAATGATCAGTATCGTTTTTTTTATTATCGGTATCGTTTTTTATTTTTTTTATTTATTTTTTTATTAAATCAACATAAAAAACACAAGATACACTTACAATTAGTGCACCAACCCAAAAAACCTCCCTCCCCCATTTACACTCATTCACACAAAAGGGTTGTTTCTTTCTGTTATTAATATTCTGGTTCCTACATTGTATATCAATATATATCAATACAGTCTGCAAGGGATACAGTCCGTAAGCACACATGATTGTGCGTGCTGCTGGTCCACTAATAGTACTAACCTTTAACAGTTAATTTTACTAATTTTCATTCATTACTAGTTTCTATGTAACTGTTTTTATATTGTTGTACTTTCTTTTTTATTCAAGAAAATGTTTTTAATTTATTTATCTTATTTTACTATTTTTTTTAAAAAGTACCTTATCTTCACCATACCTGGTTGTCCAAATTAGGCATAATAATGTGTTAATTCCACGACTGCATATATCGGTTGATATCGGTATCGGTTGATATCGGTATCAGTAATTAAAGAGTTGGACAATATCAGAATATCGGATATCGGCAAAAAGCCATTATCGGACATCCCTAGTTGAAAGTGAAAGAAACAAGTTGGGGTGTAAATATCAATTTATTCGACGAAACAATTACGTTACAATTGTCCAAAAAAAGTCAAGGGCAGTTGCCGCGGTTAAATTCGAGCCCTGACTGTTCAAATTGTGTGTGCTGTAAGTTTCCGCAAATATTGAATATACACTACCGTTCAAAAGTTTGGGGTCACATTGAAATGTCCTTATTTTTGAAGGAAAAGCACTGTACTTTTCAATGAAGATAACTTTAAACTAGTCTCAACTTTAAAGAAATACACTCTATACATTGCTAATGTGGTAAATGACTATTCTAGCTGCAAATGTCTGGTTTTTGGTGCAATATCTACATAGGTGTATAGAGGCCCATTTCCAACAACTATCACTCCAGTGTTCTAATGGTACAATGTGTTTGCTCATTGGCTCAGAAGGCTAATTGATGATTAGAAAACCCTTGTGCAATCATGTTCACACATCTGAAAACAGTTTAGCTCGTTACAGAAGCTACAAAACTGACCTTCCTTTGAGCAGATTGAGTTTCTGGAGCATCACATTTGTGGGGTCAATTAAACGCTCAAAATGGCCAGAAAAAGAGAACTTTCATCTGAAACTCGACAGTCTATTCTTGTTCTTAGAAATGAAGGCTATTCAACAAAATTGTTTGGGTGACCCCAAACTTTTGAACGGTAGTGTACCTGTTAAATAAAACCTCTGCCTTGCTTTTAAATGCATATTTAGACTTAGACTTCGACTTCCTTTTTATTGTCATTCAAATTTTTACAGTACAGATAAGAACAACATTTTGTTGCATTAGCTCATGGTAGTGAAGGATAAAAAAGCAATAAGGTGCAGATATAAATAAATAGATTACTGTACAGATAAATATATTGCACTTTTGCATATGCTTACACGTTTATGGATGTATGTTATATTGTCTTTATATTCCAGTGAGTTAATCCATTTTTGGGGGGAATTGAGGGGATTATTATGATGCGTTCAAGAGTCTTACGGCCTGAGGGAAGAAGCTGTTACAGAACCTGGAGGTTCTGCTTCGGAGGCTGCGGAACCTCTTTCTAGAGTCCAGCAGTGAAAACAGTCCTTGGTGGGGGTGGGAGGAGTCTCTGCAGATTTTCTGAGCCCTTGTTTTTGGGCCTTTTTTTTTTTTTTAGGCCTACTATGCTACTGTATTTTAATGTTGGTCATTATGGTGATACTTGGCGAGCCAAGGGGTTTGAGAACCTCTGTTGTAGAGCAAGTCCTCTTCAATATTTTTCAAAGTATCCTCAGAGTGACGTAATCCACACAAAGTAGAAATGCTTGACTTGGTGCCACTTCAAGGATGCTACCTTTAGTGCACTCTGACATCAACTGACAGGAGCCATTTATGTAAGTACACTGCCAACATTTATCATTTTTCTTCTAGAAACTAGAAATGCTCACTGCTGAAGAGAACCAAAGGGAACTATTTGTAGTGTCTCTTCACCTTTGGATTTTTCTAGTACATTTTTTACACTAGAGACAGAATACCTTTATATCCATCCATCCATTTTATACCGGAACCCAAGATGCGAGGCCGAGTTGCTCGCAAAACACAAACGTCTTTAATAAGTTCCATAAAGTCAGGGTATCCACAAAAGAGTATTCCACAGGGTAGGAGTAAAAAAAAAAAAAAAAAGTGCAGCAAAAAACTAGGAAAAAAATGCTAACAAAAGGTGTAGTAGCTCAGTGGCTAGTAGAACTGTCCATAAACAAAGCAAATACGAAAAGAGTCAACACAGCAAGGATGTCAACAGGAGGCAAAAAACTAGAACATAAGGACATGCAATATTTCTTACTGGGTTTGTTGGAAAGAATAACGAGGGCGAGGAAGAGTAGCGATCCAGTAGTCCTTGCCACGTGCTGTAAGCAACCTGCACTGACTACTAGTGAAGTGAATTATATTTATATAGCGCTTTTTCTCTAGTGACTCAAAGCGCTTTACATAGTGAAACCCAAAATCTAAGTTACATTAAAACCAGTGTGGATGGCACTGGGAGCAGGTGGGTAAAGTGTCTTGCCCAAGGACACAACGGTGGTGACTAGGATGGCGGAAGCGGGGATCGAACCTGGAACCCTCAAGTTTCTGGCACGGCCGCTCTACCAACCGAGCTACACCGCCCCATTAGCACACACAGCTGGCATAAGGAACACAATTCACTATTCACACTGATTCTCACATTATATCATTTGGTATGCAAAATATATTCTCCATTTTTTTTTTAAACAGGTAAAATCACCAAAATGATTCCCGAGCGCGGCCACCACTGCTGCTCACTGCTCCCCTCACCTCCCAGGGGGTGGAACAAGGGGATGGGTCAAATGCAGAGGGTAATTTCACCACACCTAGTGTGTGTGTGTGACTATCAGTGGTACTTTAACTTTGAACTTTAAAGGTTAAAAAAAGCACCCATTTGCTGATGTATGACATACGTATGATGAGCTAAAAAAAAATCGTTCTGAAATTCGACTTGAAAATTGCAGAATCGTTACGAAAAATAATCGTGATTTAGAGATGAATTGATTATTTTTACGGCACCAATAATATCAAATGTTGTATATTACAATGACAGTGTAGAAAGTGAGCATAATAGGGGTGTGTTATAGGGCAGTGGTCCCCAACCACCGACCGATTGGTACCGGGCCGCACAAGAAATTAAAAAAATAATAATAATTAAAAAATGTTTTATTTATTATTATTATTTTTTTATTAAATCAACATAAAAAACACAATATATAGATTATATATCAATATAGATCAATACAGTCTGCAGGGATACAGTCCGTAAGCACACATGATTGTATTTCTTTATGAAAAAAAAAAAAAAGGAAAAAAAACACCCACCCCCCACTCCCGGTCCGTGGGACAAATTTTCAAACGTTGACCGGTCCGCAGCTACAAAAAGGTTGGGGACCACTGTTATAGGGGACCTTCGACTTGTGTATTGGATATGCTTTGGTGTAAATTTTGTTCCAAAGTCACTTTTATAACCTGTGTTTTTTTAGTCTGGCTGCAAGATGTTCAATTCTGGAGGCATTCTGAGATTGCAAATTAAACTACCCCCCACACCTCGAAAAGTATTATAATGTCTCTTTTGAAAATGTTCACTGTTTGAATATATATCTTGCTGTTTTTTTCTTCCAGACACGGTCGGAAAAAAACCGTCATAAATATTATATAGATTCACCCGGTCACAACATTAGGTACACCAGCACACAATTCAGACTAGTGTTGTCCCAATACCGGTACTGGTACCAAAATGTATTTTGATACTTTGTGATACTTTTCTAAATAAAGGGGACCACAAAAAATGGCATTATTGGCTTTATTTTAACAAAAAATCTTACGGTACATTAAACATATGTTTCTTATTGCAATTTGGTCCTTAAATAAAATAGTGATCATACTAGACAACTTGTCTTTTAGTAGTAAGTAAGCAAAAAAAAAAGGCTCCTAATTTAGCTGCTGACATATGCAGTAACATATTGTGTCATTTTCCATCCTATTATTTTGTCAACATTATAAAGGACAAACTGTAAAAATGAATTAATAATCCACTTGTTCATTTACTATTAACATCTGGTTATTTTCCGTTTCAACATATTTGATATACACTTATGTAATAATCACTTATTCTTCTGTTGTTTGGATACATTACATTAGTTTTGGATGATACCACAATTTTGGGTATCAATCCGATACCAAGTAGTTACAGGATCAGACATTGGTCATATTCAAAGTCTTCATATTTCGTGAGTTCTTAAACATAATATACATTTTGAAAAAAACAAAAAAAGATTTTGTGATGTTAAAAAATATCGATGTAATCATAGTAGTATCGACTATATACGCTCCTGTACTTGGTACCATTACAGTGGATCCACCAATGGAATTTGTTTACATTTTGACGCCGGTGAGTTACGGTGTGTAGTGAAGCATGTTTAGCTATTCCTCGTCCTGCAGGAATGATACTTGTAAGAAACGTACTTTTTGTCGCCATGGAGACGAGGATTAGTGATTTAGAAGTAGCTACAACACTGCAGACTGCGGATGGACTTTAGCCGCTAGCACCTCTTCCTGAGGGCGTTTTAGTGTTATAACTTCACCTTTATCATTCATTCTGCCTTTTCTGTCTACACACTGTGTCTGCTTGTAAGTACTCCATGATTGTGCGCTGCCGAACATGCTCCTCTGCTCGTAAAACCAGCAATGTTATGACGTGACGATGACGGAGGGGCGGGGTGGTGGGGGACCGGTACTTTTTAGAGGCGGTATAGTACCGAATATGATTCATTAGTATCGCGGTACTATACTAGTACCGGTATACCGTACAACCCTAATTCAGACTCTGCATAAAAAAAGCTGCTTTTATGTTCATGTTGTACGTTGGTGTTATTATGTACATTAGGGCTGCAACGATTTGTCGACAATAAAATGTATATTTAATATATATATATATATATATATATATATATATATATACACTACCGTTCAAAAGTTTGGGGTCACATTGAAATGTCCTTATTTTTGAAGGAAAAGCACTGTACTTTTCAATGAAGATAACTTTAAACTAGTCTTAACTTTAAAGAAATACACTCTATACATTGCTAATGTGGTAAATGACTATTCTAGCTGCAAATGTCTGGTTTTTGGTTCAATATCTACATAGGTGTATAGAGGCCCATTTCCAGCAACTATCACTCCAGTGTTCTAATGGTACAATGTGTTTGCTCATTGGCTCAGAAGGCTAATTGATGATTAGAAAACCCTTGTGCAATCATGTTCACACATCTGAAAACAGTTTAGCTCCTTACAGAAGCTACAAAACTGACTTTCCTTTGAGCAGATTGAGTTTCTGGAGCATCACATTTGGTGGGTCAATTAAACGCTCAAAATGGCTAGAAAAAGATAACTTTCATCTGAAACTCGACAGTCTATTCTTGTTCTTAGAAATGAAGGCTATTCCACAAAATTGTTTGGGTGACCCCAAACTTTTGAACGGTAGTGTATATATTTATATATTTGTCGACAAAAGTCGTGATGTCATCACTCGTGTTTTTTTGGGCCACTCGCAAAAACATCCCCAGTAATAACATGTAGAATGTAAATGTGTATTTTGCAAAGCGGACCTTGTTTATATGGCAGTACATCTGTGATACGTGAGCATTTAAAGCGGAGGCATGATGTGGGACATCTGGAAGGAGGATGCATCTCAACCTCGGTTAAGAGTAGAGATGTCCGATAATATCGAACTGCCAATATTATCGGCCGATAAATGCTTTAAAATGTAATGTCGGAAATTATCGGTATCGGTTTCAAAAAGTAAAATTTTAGACTTTTTAAAACGCCGCTGTGTACACGGACGTAGGGAGAAGTACAGGGCGCCATAAACCTTAAAGGCACTGCCTTTGCGTGCCGGCCCAATCACATAATATCTACGGCTTTTCACACACAGAAGTGAATGCAAGTCATACTTGGTCAACATCCATACAGGTCACACTGAGGGTAGCCGTATAAACAACTTTAACACTGTTACAAATATGCGCCACACTGTGAACCCACACCAAACAAGAATGACAATCACATTTCGGGAGAACATCCGCACCGTAACACAACATAAATACAACAGAACAAATACCCAGAACCCCTTGCAGCACTAACTCTTCCGGGACGCTACAATATACACCCCCCGCTACCTCCTAAACCCCAAAAACCACGCCCCCCCAACCCCGCCCACCTCAATCTCCTCATGCTCTCTCAGAGAGAGCATGTCCCAAATTCCAAGCTGCTGTTTTGAGGCATGTTAAAAAAAAAAAAACACTTTGTGACTTCAATAATAAATATGGCAGTGCCATGTTGGCATTTTTTTCCATAACCTGAGTTGATTTATTTTGGAAAACCTTGTTACATTGTTTAATGCATCCAGCGGGGCATCACAACAAAATTAGGCATAATAATGTGTTAATTCCACGACTGTATATATCGGCATTGGTTGATATCGGAATCGGTAATTAAGAGTTGGACAATATTGGAATATCGGATATCGGCAAAAAGCCATTATCGGACATCCCTAGTTAATAAGCAATAATTCTGAGGTTATTGAGGGATGACTCTTAATAAGCGGTAGAATATGGATGGTTGTATAAAAAGGCCATGCAGAATAAGGCATTAATAAGTACTGGCTAACAAGTGTGAGACAAAGTTGTGTGAAAATTAACTTTAACTAACATTTTAGCCAAAGTCAGCCCAGATAAACTTTGTTTACATCAATTCAAGTACGTTTTAAAGCAGTGTCAATTTGCAATGCCGTAAAAAAGAGCACAATGACAAACGCCCAGAGACAGACGGGCATCAATTGTGGATGTGTCATAAGATTAAAAATAAAATCCATTAAATAGCCAACGTTATAAGAATTACTCAAATATAGAATTCTACACATTGAGTCTATTAGAGCAGCGGTCCCCAACCTTTTTGTAGCTGGGGACTGGTCAACGCTTGAAAATTTGTCCCACGGACCGGGGGGTAATATATATATATATATATATATATATATATATATATATATATATATATATATATATATATATATTTTTTTTTTTCTTTTTTTTTTTCGTTAAAGAAATACAATCATGTGTGCTTACAGACTGTATCCCTGTAGACTGTATTGATCTATATTGATATATAATGTATATATTGTGTTTTTTATGTTGATTTAATTAAAAAAAAAAAAAATATATATATATATATATATATATATATATTTTTTTTTTTATTTATTTATTTTTTTAATTTCTTGCGCGGCCCGGTGGTTGGTGACCACTGTATTAGAGTGCTAAAACTGCCAAGAGTTAATCAATAGTCAATATACCAGTATGCAGCTTTTTAAATATCACAAAATGATTTTCTTTTTGAGGAAGTTTGTCATGACGAGGACTATCTTGCATTCTGGTTTTCCCAGAATGCAATCGGACCAGACCAGTCATGGCTTGAAGGTATATACATGATTTAATTTAACACTATAACAATAAACAAACAAAAGGGTACAAACAAAAGGCGCGCACAAGGCGGAGAGCAAACTTGGCTATGAAAATAATAAACTAGCACAAAGGCAAAAACTATGGACATGAAAAACTACACTTACTGTGACGTGAAAAAACAAACACTTACGTGGCATGGCACGAAGCATAAACTAGGGAATAAACAGGGCATGATAATGACAGAGGTAATGTCGGCAGACAGACTAATTGAAAAGGACAGGCTTAAATACTTGTGACATGATTGATGACAGGTGTGTGAGTCCGAACGTGAAAACAGGTGCAACTAATCGGTCGTCATGGTGACAAAACAAGGGAGTGAAAGAGCAGGAACTAAGTGTCCAAAAACCAAACAGCACATGGCCAAACAAAAACATGATCAACAGACATGACAAAGTTAGATTTTGTGTTTTGTTTTTAGTGCTATTTTAACTGTTTTTTAATACATAAACAAAGTTAATAGCTTTTTCTCAGCAACTTGCCTTTTCTTTCTTTTAAATGGACAACATATTAATAGCCATTTAAATTTGTGTAACAGCTGAATGAGCAGCACAGTTACAGTGTAAATAAATATTTATGACTGAATTAGTCATCTTTGTTGTTAGTAATCGCATTTCTAAAATAACTTAAGCGGCATTTAGAAGTCGATGGAAAAATTAGCTGAGCTTGACCTCATGTCTAAATAAAAGTATGTCCACCTCGCTTTGATGTTGCGATGTAACCAGACTGCAAAACCCTGCAGGCAGAGAGACATCCACAATTGTGTGCAAGCTCACACCAAAATGCATGATCCTTATACCGTATTTTCCGGACAAGAGTGCGCACCGGATTATAAGGCGCACTGCCGATGATAGTCTATTTTTGATCTTTTTTCATATATAAGGCGCACCGGATTATAGGGCGCATTAAAGGGGTCATATTATTATTATTTTTTTCTAAATGTAAAACACTTCCTTGTGGTCTACATAATATGTAATGGTGGTTCTTTGGTCAAAATGTTGCATAGATTATGTTTTACAGATCATCTTAAAGCCGCTTTCTGACAGTCGCTTCAGGATGCGCCGTTTTGTGGTCGGTCTTATTTACGTGGCTCACCTTCGACAGCGTCTTCTCCCCGTCATCTTTGTTGTAGCGGTGTAGCGTGCAAGGACGAGAGTGGAAGAATTGTCAAAAGATGGAGCTAACTGTTTTAATGACATTCAGACTTTACTTAAATCAATAACGGAGCAGCATATCCTCATCCGCCGGAAAGGTGTACCGTGAGAAACCTTCTGACCGGATCTCTCTAATAACTAAAGTTCCTTGGGTGAATAATGTAAACTCACTACACCGGTATGTTTTAGCGTTTTCATGGCAGATATAAGTAAGAACTTTACACTACTTTATATTAGAAAATGGCAACAGCGGAGGATGTTAAGAAGATAAAGAAAAAGAAGAAGCACGGACTACAAAACGGTTAATTTTGAGAGGGTGAGTTGTTGGATGCAAATGAACCTCTCCTCAGTAAGCCTTTGCCCCCGCCCGGCAGAAATGTTTTTGTAGTTTTTTAGCTTTTATTGTGCACTATAGACACCAGCCATCTGTTTTGAGTGACTTTCACCACAACACAACATCCCAGATCATGGTCACGATCATGATCAAGCTATGAAGCCGCACCGCTTGATGGATTGTACTGTGCTTCAACATACGAGTATTATTATGGTGTGTGTATAAGGTAAGACATATTATTTGGCGTTTTGTTTCGCAATATTATGCAAAAGCAACTTTTCGTATCTTCTGGTACCTGCGGAACTGTATTTGGGATCTGCATAAGTCCTGAAAATTTTCGCGTGTCCGCATTTGTAGTCCGTGTCGACACTGTATTCGATAAATAAATAAATGGGTTATACTTGTATAGCGCTTTTCTACCTTCAAGGTACTCAAAGCGCTTTGACAGTATTTCCACATTAACCCATTCACACACACATTCACACACTGATATTCGATAAGCTTCTTCTTTTTCTCTATCTTCTTGTTATGGGACATTCATCCTCTGCTGTTGCCATTTGTAATATAAAGTAGTGTAAAGTTATTACTTATATCTGTCAGTAAACTCGCCATGAAAGCGCTAAAACATACAGGTGTAGTGAGTTTACCTTATTCACCCAAGGAACTTTAGTTATTAGAGAGTTCCGGTCGGACAGTTTTTCACGGGACACTTTTCCGGTGTTGTTGCTTTTGGATGAGGAGATGCTGCTCCGTTATTGATTTAAGTAAAGTCTGAATGTCATTAAAACAGTTAGCTCCATCTTTTGACACCTCCGTCCTTGCACGCTACAACAAAGATGACGGAGAAAAGACGCTGTCGGAGGTGAGCCACATAAATAAGACCGCCCACAAAATGGCGCATCTTGAAGAGACTGTCAGAAAGCGGCTTGAAGATGATCTGTAAAACATATTTTATGCATCATTTTGACCAAAGAACCACAATTACATGTTATGTGGACCACAAGGAAGATAATAATAATAATAATATGACTCCTAAAATGCGCCCTATAATCCGGTGCACCTTTTGTATGAAAATAGACTTTACTAGACCCGCTCATTTGCAGTGCGCCTTATAATCCGGTGCTCCCTATGGTCCGGAAAATACGGTAAGGTGCATGGCAGAGCACAAACCTAGAATGAAGTCGAAGGAATTGTCTGCAGACCTCCGAGACAGGATTGAATTTAAGAAGGATACAGAAAACCATCTGTTGCCAAATATGCTTCCTTGCCTGAATAAATGTGTAAAGAAAAAAATCCCAGCTTGTGGTAGGAGCTCATGTGTAACTGCAGCCATAATCCACTTACTAGAAGTAGAATAAACTCCCCCTTCCGTGCCTCAAGGTGATTTCCTCCACAGCCCCGACTCCCTTTGACCATGACAAATCTCCCTAAGTGATAGTAATGATTGTAATTGAACAGGCAGCGTCTCTTCCCACAGCGCTCCATCTATCACCTCGCTCGCATCTGCCGCCTGTGCGGGTATTAGAGTCTGCGTCAACCTGGGTGACGCCGCTGGCCGCCAGATGTGCTCGTGACTGTGGGCGACGGTGCCACGTCGAGGCTTTGTTGAAAAGCTCCCAGCATGCACGGCAGCGCGGGTCCGCCGTGAAGGAGCAGCCAAGCCCGGGGGCGTCCATCACAGTCACCTTCGAACAACGTGAGCTGGGGTGGAGTGTTTAACTGTGTGAGATGCAGAGCATGAAAGGTGGATGAGGAGAGGAGCGAGGAGGAATGGGCCCGGAGAGGGGCCTGGAGGGGAGAGCGGCATTGGATGGATGTGTGAGAGGAATCTTCTACAGAGAGGAATATGGGTAGTCAGGACCGGGGCCGGGGGTGGAGGGATCTGTCAAGGGAGAGAGTGAGTGTGTGTGTGTGTGTGTGTGTGTGTGTGTGTGTGTGTGTGTGTGCGCTGGAGGTGATGGCTTTGTAATGAAAACAGCAGGCAGCCAGTGATCGAGGGTCCCTCTTGGTAGCTGACTGATGTCAGTCACCAGCGTGCAGCAGACTTCCTTGGAGATAGCTGCTTGGCCGCGTTTGTGTGTAAGTGTGTGTGTATGTGTGTGTGTGTGTGTGTGTGTGTGTGTGTGTTCTTGTATTTATACATTTCTTGAGACATCAACAAGGAAAAGTACCTTCCATATGAGTGAACAAGTTAGGACCGAAATCATGGTCCCAATACGGAAAACCATTTGATCTAATAGAGAGCCAAATACTAGAGTCCGTGAACATTGCTTCAAAGTCAGGATTTTTTGTTGATTTAATGTGCCTACAGAAGTAAACATTGACAAGGTGCAAAGGCAGCAATATATGATAAAACAAGACGGCAGTTAAGCACATTAAAAAAAAACAAAAAATAGAGATCTCCTTTGCAACCCTGTTGGTGAAATCTATCAAAATTAGGGTGGTCCCAAAAAGGAGGGATTTTTCAAATTGACTGTCGGTGTTAAAAGTGCTCCCCCTCTGGCCAACATATTAGTGTGTGTAAGAAATTGAAATGCGTCCCCTTTGACCAAAATTGATTAAAAAATATATACATATATATATGTCTATAGAGACATACTGGAATAACTTGAAGTAAATAATGAAGATTAAAAAACAATTACAAACAAAAAAATAAAATAAAATAAAAGCTTACCTTTTTATATATGCATAGTTTGTACATATTATTAATGTTGTAAATATAAATCTTTATATATCTAGAAAGGGTGGTCCTAAAGAGGTAGGCATTTTTCTCAGGTCTCAAGAAGGTAATAAATACAAGAGTGTGTGAGTGTGTGTGTGTGTGTGTGTGTGTGTGTGTGTTCTTGTATTTATACACTTCTTGAGACATCAACAAGGAAAAGTACCTTCCATATGAGGACCGGTGAACAAGTTAAGACCAAAATCATGGTCCCAATACGGAAAACCATTTGATCTGATAGAGAGCCAAATACTAGAGTCCGTGAACATTGCTCCAAAGTCAGGATTTTTTTGTGGATTTAATGTGCCTACAAAAGTAAACATTGACAACGTGCAAAGGCAGCGATATATGATAAAACGAGACGGCAGCTAAGTACATTACAAAAAAACAAAAAAGTGAGATCTTATTTGCAACCCTGGTGGTGAAATCTATCAAAATTAGGGTGGTCCCAAAAAGGAGGGATTTTTCAAATTGACTGTGTCGGTGTTAAAAGTGCTCCCCCTCTGGCCAACATATGTAATAACAAGTGTGTGTAAGAAATTGAAATGCACCCCCTTTGGCCAAAATTTATATATATATAAAAAAATTTATAATATGTATGTAGAGACATACTGGAATAACTTAAAGCAAATAATGAAGATTAAAAAACAATTACAGACAAAGAAAAAACTAACAAAAAAATAAAATAAAAGCTTACCTTTTCTTATATTTGCATAGTTTTTATATATTATAAATGTTGTAAATTCAAATCTTTATATATCTAGAAAGGGTGGTCCTAAAGAGGTAGGCATTTTCCTCAGGTCTCAAGAATTTTAAGAAATACAATAATTAGTATGTGTGTGTGTGTGTGTGTGTGTGTGTGTGTGTGTGTGTGTGTGTGTGTGTGTGTGTGTGTGTGTGTGTGTGTGTGTGTGTGTGTGTGTGTGAGAGTGCGTGCGTACGTTCTTGTATTTCTACCCTTCTTGAGACACCAACAAGGAAAAGTACCTTCCACATGAGGACCGGTGAACAAGTGAGGACCGAAATCATGGTCCCAATACGGAAAACCATTGCATCTAATGGAGAAAGTCTCATCTGCATTCCTGGTGGTGAAATCTATCAAAATTAGGGTGGTACCAGAAAGGAGGGATTTTTCAAATTGACTTTGTGTCGGTTTTAAAAGTGAAATTTTTGTCATAATTTTTGAAATTATGACTTTTGTCATAATTTTGCCAAGTAAAATTCCGATTGTTATTATAATATTGCCAACCTTTTTAAGTTTTCTTGTAAAATTGTGACTTTTGTCGAGTAAAGTGACGATTTCTCATAAATTAGCCAAAATGTTAAGCTTTTCTTGTAAAATTGCGACTGTTATTTAGTAAAATTCCAACTTGTATCATAATATTGCACACATTTTTTACCCATTTTTACTTGCGTTGAGTAAGTTTATTAAAATACTGCCAAAATTCTAAGTTTTTATTGTGAAATTGTGAACTTTTTCTTGTGAAATTCCAACTAATTTTTCACAACAAGCTTTTTTATATTTGCATTATATGTACATATTAAAAATGTTGTAAATACACATCTTTATACATCTAGAAAGGGTGGTCCTAAAGAGGTAGGCATTTAGGTCTCGTGAAGGTAACAAATACAAGAATGTCTGTGTGTGTGTGTGTGTGTGTGTGGTGTGTGTGTGTGTGTGTGTGTGTGTGTGTGTGTGTGTGTGTGTGTGTGTGTGTGTGTGTGTGTGTGTGTGTGTGTGTGCATTCTAGGTATTGCCCTGGCTAAATTGGGGCCCTAAGCAGAATTTTATTTAGAACCCACAATTTTTCCCCACTTTTTTGTTTGTGTGAAAATATTTTTATTCTTTTTAATCAAACTCTAATTCAATTTGATGCATGTTTTGTCCATAGGCCCTTTTCCACCACAGGATCTTTCCCACTTAAATAAAGTTCCCCCTGTGTTTCCACCAAAAAAAACTACCCAGACAGATTTAGTTCTTCAGGAACTTTTTTTTAGTTCCTGCCAACTAGGTGGGACTTTTGGAAGGTTTCTGGGCTGTGCAGGCTGTGCTGTTGAATGCTGATCGGTTGAACACAGTTGGAGGCGTTCCTAAAACGTATTTTTCGAACACATTAACGACTTGTTTATATCCCATTTCTTGTGTATTTCTATTGCGAAATACTCGACAACAGAGAGAGAGAGAGAGAAGATTGAAAGGAACTTTTGACTTGCAGGAACTTTTGTGGGGAACCTGATCAATGATCAGTGAAACTTTCTTGCAGTGTTTACAGATCGTTTTAAGACTCTATTCAGCTTAATGTTGTTTATTATTCTTTACAAACTTCATTTCGATACGCGAAGCTACGAGAATTGGACGGACTGTTTTAAACGTATTTACAGAGGAGTATGAAGCCGAACTCGAAGCATCGACCTCAGCTGCTTACTACTCGGACTTTGTTGGATAATTGTGAAATAAAAGAAGCAGTAAACGAGTGGAATGAAGTTAAAATACATAAAATATTAACTATTTACTTTATTACATGTTGTAAAAGTAGTCAGTAACACTCCATTTGTGTAGTTATTAGCCTCAACCCGAATGGATAGAATGCTAATGCTAACAAGCTAACGCTAAACCTGATGTGTTTGTGTTGTTGGCGTGAGCTAAACCCTGACATTTATTAGAAACATATAGTATCTGTAAAAGTTCAGGAACTTTAGGTTCCTGGATCCTAAAGTTCCTGAACTTTGGGTGGAAAAGAGCCTCATGTGAATGGCTGGGGAACTTTGTCATTATATTCTTATCAGTGATGAAGTAGGGAGGGTTTAGGAATACATTTGTTGTAAAAAAAAATAAAAATAAAATATATATATATTTTTTATTTATTTTTATTTTACCCTGTCATTAATTAAAGTTTTTTTTTTTACATGTGCTTTTCCACGCAAAAAGGAGGAACTCACGCAGTTAAATCGAAGCCCGAAGTGGAATTTTATTTTGAGCCTCCTACCGTCATATTACAAAACTTTTTTCCACATTTTTCAATTTTTGAAACAATTGTTTTAATCCAACTTGAATGTCATTTGTTGCATGTTTTGTACCGAAACAAATTCATGGGAAATAAATTGTTCAAAATGTATTTTTTTAATTTCAAAATAACAAATGTAAGATAATTAACACACACCTTTGCATACTTTCCTGATACAGAATTTGATCCCAGTATGATTGTTTACCAGCCCAGCAGTAATGCTGCATGCCACAACGGACAATGGGGAAATTTGTATTATATTATTATCGGTGACGGAACAGGAAGGGTCTAGGAATATATTTCCACTAACAAGTTTGTATGAAGCGCCCCGTCAATTATTATTTGATATTTATACATGTGTTTATTTACGCAAAACAGGCCCCTCATGCAGGCCCATCCTAAATCAGGGCCCTAAGTAGAATTTTATTTTTAGCCCTGCCCTTTCCATTTTTTTTTACACCTTTTTTATTTATGTGAAACAATTATTATACTTTTTTAAATCTAACTTGAATTGAATCCAAGAATTCCAGGTTTTCCGGGACATTTTTCCCATTCAAAATGAATTGGCCATTTTTCAAACTTTCACCATTTCCACATTTTTCAACCGATTCAAACCATTCCACCTTCAACACATTCCACCATTCTGGAAATTCAAACGACCCTTTTTTCAATTTCAAAACAATTCCAGGATTTTTCGGAATTCCTGGATTTTCCAAAGCCCTATTTCCACCCTTTTTTCTGGCGACAACACCTTCCACGTTTTTCAACCCACTTCAACTGTTCCACCATCAAAACATTCCTCTCAATCAGGACAAAAAAAAAGTTGTTTTTTGAAGTGGAAAAAATTCCCGGTTTTCCCGAAATTCCAGGAATTCCGTAATACAATTTCTCAATTCAATAACTGCTTCAATATTTCTCGACCGATTTGAAAAATTCCAAAACCAACCATTTCAACTCATTTAGACCATTCTAAATGGTCAAGCTTTTGTTTACTATTTTCCCGAAATTCCCAAATTTTGGGGGAAATTCCCAGTAAAATAAATGGGTCATACTTCAAAGTTCCACAACTCCCACATTTTTCACCTGATTCAAACTGTTCCAACTTCAAAATATTCAGCCTGTGTGGGAATTTTGTGCTCTACTTCTACAATTCTAAAACAATTCCAGGATTTCAGTTCAACTTCAGCATTGGAGTATCCACACGCAATTCCTTCGGGAATTGCCTCATCTAGTTAATTATTGACCTTATTTAATTTTATTTTTCACTATCGAATGAGTTAAGTCGGTCAAAAATTGTAATAGTTTAAATAAGGATTTTTTTTTTTCAGGCAAATTAATGCACTTTAAATCTTTTCTATTACAGACTAAAAAACTGTAACGACAGGGTCGCATTATACTGCGGGGGTCGTTCTCCCTCGATGCAGCGGGAACTCCAGAGGCGACGTGCAGGTGAGGCAATGATTTATTGTCCATGAAGTCATGCAAAAATACAAAAGACCGAAAAGCGTACAGATAGCGTGGGAGCTATGGCGAAGCTTAGCACAGAGATAGGAATCAAGAATCATAGAAAAATACTTAGCGTACGGGTTGCATGGAAGCAAGTAGAAAACGTCGTCACTGTTGCGTGATGCAAGCAAGGAAGCCAGACTGATTGTGGCGAGAAACGGGAATAAGTAGCTCTCTGATTAGTGCCCAGGAGCAGGTGAGCATTCCGAACACTAATCAGAGGCAGGTGAAACACAAACCCAGAGGTGCTGAAAACAGAACTGAGGTGGTCAAAACTAACAGAACAAAACATGATCAGGGCAACGGGTCATAACAAAAACAATGTTAAATAAAGTTATTTTTGTTTGTAAGTTGATCTATAATTATTTCTTTTTTTAAGGATACAATGTTATAACACTTTTTTGATACTATTTATTAGGGCTGCGAATCTTTGGGTGTCCCACGATTCCATTCAATACTGATTCTTGGGGTCACGATTCGATTCAAAATCGAATTTTTTCGATTCAACGCGATTCTCGATTCAAAAACGCTATTTTCCCGATTCAAAACGATTCTCTATTCATTCAATACATAGGATTTCAGCAGGATCTACCCCAGGCTGCTGACATGCAAGCAGAGTAGTAGATTTTTGTAAAAAGCTTTTATAATTGTAAAGGACAATGTTTTATCAACTGATTGCAGTAATGTAAATTTGTTTTAACTATTAAATGAACCAAAAATATGACTTATTTTATCTTTGTGAAAATATTGGACACAGTGTGTTGTCAAGCTTATGAGATGCGATGCAATTGTAAGCCACTGTGACACTATTGTTCTTTTTTTTTAAATTTTTATAAATGTCTAATGATAATGTCAATGAGGGATTTTTAATCACTGCTATGTTGAAATTGTTGCTAATATTGATACTGTTGTTGGTAATATTCATTTTTGTTTCACTACTTTTGGTTTGTTCTGTGTCGTGTTTGTGTCTCCTCTCAATTGCTCTGTTTATTGCAGTTCTGAGCAGGGGCGTCACTAGCTTTTAAGGAGAGGGGGAGCTTAGCCCCCAGGAGATGCACAGGATGCGAGCGAACGTAGCGCACGAGAGCACAAAACTTCACAAACGGCTAACAAAGACTTAGAAATTATTCATTGTTATTATTATTATTTCAGTCGGTTTAGTTTCAATCTGTGTTCAGTACAACAACAAACATGGTCAGCACAGCGACATTTTGTTTACAGCATCAACAAGAAACAATTACTTGCATGATCCTTCAAGATACACTGAAACACAATGAAAGTCATGGCATTAGCCTCTATGTTATTCATTCACAACATAGAGGCTAATGCCACAACTTTAGCTCACAATACAATAATTGTTTGTTCCCAAATATTTTGAAGTTGCACAGATTTTATTTTGGGCACATATGTGACTAAAATGGTTGTAAATTCAAGCCCTAGAAATATTACTTAATTACTTGAATTAAAGTAATATCTGGATCGGGATAATTTGGCTTGTATATAATATATTTAAATATATATATATTATGGCAAGCCGTTAAGGAAATTAAATATATATGGAAGTCTGAATAGAAATGAGAAACGTTTATATATACTGTAAATAACCAAGACTTAGAGTCCGTCTGCTGATCTGAAAAAGAGCCAAAGCTGTCAAAGAGCTGAGGGACCATCTTCAAAGTGCAATGCTGAAACAAATAATGCAAACAATAAAATGTAACTTCCAGGGCTTGAGATTAACGTAGTCCCGTCGTCCCGGGGACGGTCAAAAAAAATGCATGGGACGAAATTAAATGCTTCCCGGGACGATGGCTTTTAACCTTTTTTTTTCTTTTTCTTTTTATGTATTTATTCATTTTACATTTTATATTAAATGTCTTGGTTTTTCCACCCTCTGAAAATCCTATGAAATGTTTAACAAGCCATCCTATAATAAAACAACAGCTATTAATGTAACAATACAATAAAACAAATTATATTTAATGATGTTTTTTTCATTATTTTAACAATAGGCTAATGTATATTACTTTATGTAGATTCTACAAGAAACACAAAACTTAAAAACTAAATGATTTACAATGGCAGACACAAGGTTCTTGTTCTGCAGTGCTGTGTGCTAATGTGCTTCGTACACCTGCAGGACCGCAAGCAAGGTCGCAGAGAAAATGCGGACTGGATTTTGAGTGATGTGGGCATTTTCTATATGAACAAGTCCAAGGACCGCAAGCAAGGTCGCAGAGAAAATGCGGACTGGATTTTGAGTAATGTGGGCATTTTCTATATGAACAAGTGGAATGGATGTGAGGGGAAACTGAGTGAATAATGACAGGTTATATGATTATTTATTTAAACTCATATTCGGGCCACTTTTTAATGAATATGTCGGCATGTATGTAAAAAAAAAAAAAAGTATTATTATTATTATTATTTTTAAACCCCAAATTATTTAGGGGGGCTTAAGAACATTTTAGGGGGGCTTGAGCCCCCCTAAAATAGGCCTAACAACGCCAATGGTTCTGAGTGTTGCTGGGTCGGATTTTGTTTTGGAATTGGATTGCATTGTTATGGTATTGCTGTGTATTGTTTTGTTGGATTGATTAATAAAAAAAAATAAATAAATAAAAATAAAAATGAAAAAAAAATAAAAATAAAAAAATTGATTTTTTAAAAATTAGATTTGATTCTGAATCGCACATCGTGAGAATCGCGATTCAAATTTGAATCGATTTTTTTCCCACACTCCTACTATTTATAGTCATCAAACATATTTTCTTCCCCCTAGGGGGGGCGTAAGAGAAACATAATTGAGAAGCACTGGCGTATGGGGACGGGCGGCCATGGTTATTTCACATTCATCAAGAAAGCTGATGTAGCACTTTCCCCTCATATCTTAACTATAATTAAATAGCCTCTAAGTAATTGCTGATGCACAGCATGTGTGTGTAAGATTGTGTGTGTGTGCGCGTGTGATTAAGAGGGGGTTAGAGGCTCTGATTGTCTTGGGCGAACAGAGTGAACAAGGTGTCATGCTCGGGAGACCCCCAGACAAATTAATTCACTTATTGACACTGCTGACACGTCTCAGTGACTTTGTAAAATGAACAATTGATCAGGCCTCCTCACCTTCTCTCTCTCTTCCTGTGTGTCAGTGGTCGTGTCTTTGTCTGTCTCACACTCTATTATTCCCACGTCTCTCTCTCTGACATTCCACCAAACCTCTGACTCCCAAGTCCAACTCCCTGCTTTGTTAGTGTCGTTCTCTCTCCTCTCTCTTCCTTCTCTGTCAAGCTCACCTTTCCAGTTGACAGGCATGACACGTGCAGTAATCAATGCCGATGCGTGCAAGCTCATCATTAGCAGCAGACGGGGCCGATAGATTGCTCATATGTTCGTTAATGTCGGCCTGGGACTTTTGGAGGACTTTTCTAGAAATAGATGGGCAAGTAGTTTTTTCTTATCAATGAATTGTAATTGCCAAACCACAATACAACAATTGGTGCACCAAAATAAACAGTCTGGGATGGCAATATACCTGTACATAAAAAAAATAGGCAAACAAGCCAGTCAAAGAGCATCTCAATGACAACACTGTAGTGTTTTAAAAAAAATCTTCTGCAAAATTGTGAGTCTCTCTCAAATTTTTTGAACTGAACTCGCAGGCCACAGCTTGACTCGCCCAAATGAAGAAAAGAGAGCCTTGAGGAACACTACTAGTTGTTACGGTACAGCGGGGGAAGAAGACGGCACAGAGGCAAGGGACGTCGTTTAGCTCTATTTATTATAAATACAATATTATGAAGTGTGAAACTAACCAACACATGTATGGTGCGACTATGCGGCGGTGTGGTTGGGGGCTGGGGGCGTGGTTGGGGGCGTGGTTAAGAGGTTAGGAGTATATTTACAGTTAGAATTCACCAACTCGAGTATTTCATATATATTTCATATATATATATATATATGTATGAAATACTTGACTTTCAGTGAATTCTAGCTATATATATATATATATATATATATATATATATATATATATATATATATATATATATATATATATATATATATATATATATATATATATATATATATATATATTATTATACATATAAATAAAATAAATACTTGAATTTCAGTGTTCCGGAGGCTATCCAGTAGATGGCAGTATTGTCCTGTTTAAGAGTGTCACAACATTGCTGTTTACGGCAGACGAACAGCTTTACGGCAGACGAAAACGTGACTGCTGTTGTTGTGTGTTGTTACCGCGCTGGGAGGACGTTAATGAAACTGCCTAACAATAAACCCACATAAGAAACCAAGAACTCGCCCTCGATCATTCTACAGTTATAACGTGATCGGGCAGGCACGCTGTTTATATCGTGGGAAAGCGGACGTGAAAACAGACTGTCGCCGCTGTCCCCACTAAGGTCCGCATTGAGCTGGACGGGGCGTGGCCTCCAGCTCCGGCTGAATTCCGGGAGTTTATCGGGAGAAAATTTCTTCCGGGAGGTTTTCGGGAGAGGCGCTGAATTCCGGGAGTCTCCCAGTAAAACCGGGAGGGTTGGCAAGTATGTGTTAACGGGAGTGTTGAGCGAGGTGCGGAAGTCCAAGGGGACGAGGCAATCTCGGAGGTCCAGGGACAGGCAGGAGGTCAGAGGCAAGAGCGAGGCGTCAAAGTCTGTGTCCAGGCGGGAGGTCGAGATCCATAGAGGCAGCCGGGGAACCAGAGGGAATACGGGGAGACCAGACAGACCGCTTGTCACCAGGAAACGGAGGAATGTGTACGCAACAGGTAGCTAGGTTCCGGCCCGGAACGCAGGAGAGGAATGCCCGTGGCTCACCTGATTCAAACTGTTCCAACTTCAAAATATTCAGCCTGTGTGGGAATTGTGTGTTCTACTTCAACAATTCTAAAGAAATTCAGCAGAGAGAGAGGCGGCAGGTGTTTGAATCATAACAGCACGAACGTGGCCAGCGGTGAGCACGTTGAGGAATGCGCGGCGGCCTCCGCTCGCGCCGTGACACTAGTATAACTAAAGAAGAAGAAATGACTACTGACTGCAGCAGAAGTAAACACGCCACAGCAACATTTTAGTTACATACTGCAAGTCACATTACTCCCAAAAATGAGAGGACTTGAAGCCCCACTTAAGAACTTTCAGTTTTGGTTGAATTTGGCGCCGCCAGTGGACCAAAGCTGTAGCGTTTTGCCAGAAGGAAGACCACATTTCCCATGATGACTAGCGCATATAGCGTCAAACTGATATGATGTTCGCTGTAATATTGGCACAGATTACATAGATTACGTCTCTAATGGCTATGACTTAGTCTTGGATTTAGAATTAGACTTACTTAGACAAACTTTAATGATCCACTAGGGAAATTGTTCCACACAGTAGCTGAGTTACAAAGGATGGAATGGATAAGGGTGGAAAGGATAATGCACACAAGGGCACACAAATAGGGCAAAAACAAAAGATATTAAGTAGACTAAAAATGTACCATAGTAGCAATACAAAATACAACATATATGTAATATATTGTAATATATACAAAATAGAATATATAATATATACTGATGTATTATAATAATATATTATATTGTATTATTGTATAATATATACAATATATAACAAATCCCAATTACTATGTACAATATTAGAGTATATGTAACAGCTGCAGCAAAAAAAAATGGCAGCATAAAATAAATAGTTGATCCAGCAGAAAATATACATTATAAACAAAGAGAGGCAGCTAACATAGAAGCGGTCAGGTAATAGACAAATATCATAAATTGCTGTATGCCAAGTGATTGATACAGCTGACTTTGAAACAACGTTGCAAAATAGTTGTATTTGTAAATTGAGACAACATTGATGTCCAACGTTGGATCCACGTCGTTGGTTGGGAAATGATAACATTTCCAAAGTCAAATCAACGTCGGAACCCAACATTGATTAAACGTCGTCAAAAAGCATGTTGTTTCAACGTTGTATTTGAGTTGCTCAACGTCAGGACCCGATGCAACAAGTTGTCAATGTTGTTTTGATGCCTGCTGGGTTTAGATTGCCTTAGAAGACGTTTCGCCTCTCATCCGAGCAGGCTTCATCAGTCACGGATTCAGAGCGCCGTGGATTCGACTGATCGTTGACTAATGGCAAAATCGTTGGCAAAATCTAACAAATCAGATTCGACTCTGAAACTCCTCAGTCGAAGACCTTCCGACACTATATCATCATCAACGGTCATAATTGCATAATTTCAGGCCTACATTCTATCTTCTGTTGTGACATTGACAAATGATACATTTTTGTTCTGCTTACACTGCACATTCAAACTGGACCACAAGGTAGAATCTGTTGGAAGTGTTTCTTGAACCATGCATGTAGTACATGTCTCGTATTGTGGACTTACAAAAAATGTCCCCCTTCAAACTGAATACATTACAAAAAATGTATACCCATTTTTAGGGCTGCTGTCTACTTTCAATTTTGGTTATTAACAGAATCACTAAATGTCGGAAGCAATTTTCACGGAGGAGAGTTTGTGTGCGTGCATGCCGACAAGAAGTAAAAAAACTAGGGATGTCCGATAATGGCTTTTTGCCGATATCCGATATTCCGATATTGTCCAACTCTTTAATTACCGATACCGATATCAACCGATACCGATATCAACCGATACTGATATATACAGTCGTAGAATTAACACATTATTATGCCTAATTTGGACAACCAGGTATGGTGAAGATAAGGTATTTTTTAAAAATATTAATAAAAAAAGATAAATACATTAAAAACATTTCCTTGAATAAAAAAGAAAGTAAAACAATATAAAAACAGTTACATATAAACTAGTAATTAATGAAAATGAGTAAAATTAACTGTTAAAGGTTAGTACTATTAGTGGACCAGCAGCACATTACGGACTGTATCCCTTGCAGATTGTATTGATATATATTGATAATATATTGATATATAATGTAGGAACCAGAATATTAATAACAGAAAGAAACAACCCTTTTGTGTGAATGAGTGTAAATGGGGGAGGGAGGTTTTTTGGGTTGGTGCACTGATTGTAAGTGTATCTTGTGTTTTTTATGTTGATTTTAAAAAAAAAAACCGAAAAAAAAAAACCCGAAAAAAACTAAAAACAAAACGATACCGTTAATAAAAAATCCGCTACCGATAATTTCCGATATTACATTTTAAAGCATTTATCGGCCGATAATATCGGCCTGCCGATATTATCGGACATCTCTAAAAAAAACCTTTTCAGCAGGACTTGCAGGGAAAACAACAAGTAGCAGATGGAAAGACCCAAAGGTGAACAACAAGGTCCAATATTTTTAGATAGTCTTAAACGCTGGCAAAAAAACCTCCCTATAATCAAGGCCTATTAAACATATCCGACCCGCCAAAGTTTTTCATTTGGCTCGCCGAACATCACCCAAATAGGCTTGACGAAGCCATTAAAACTAGGGTAGCTCCACAGGTGTAAGCATCATCACAAAACTGGGTCAAATCTTTGCAAGTAGATATTGTGCAAAAATATATTTAGTATGTTTTGTATTGAAAATTGCTGACTTCATGATGTCTTTTGTATTTCTGGTCATGTTTTTTGGGGGGGTCTAAAAGTAACCCTGGTGATTAAATCTCTTTTAAAACATGTAGCGCTAAATTTGACCAGTAGAGGGGGATAACGCCACACCTTAGGTCAGAGCTGGGCAAATATTTTGACTCGGGGGCCACATTGAGAGAGAAAAATGTGTCTGGGGGGGGGGGGGCAATGTGTATGTGTGTATAAATGATATGTACACATTTAGCTGTAAAAATCTGCTGTACAGTATGTGTGTTTGGGTACCTTTTTTTCCAGGAGCACAATGTCCGATAGAATTCTAAAACAGCTAGGACAGACCACCTCAAAAAAACGTGATGGAATTTTACAGTTTTTTTACTGAATGGGACACCCAAAATGTACATTAAAATGAAGAAAGTGGGATTTACAATATTAACTAGGAACAATAAAACACTGAATATTAACAACATATGTACATCGCTCCTCTTTTACTTCTCATCCCAGCTCCTTGATAGTTGTGTATAGTTTACAATGAAGCCAAACACAACAAAAAATTAACAAACAGCAAAATATGAAAGCAAGGGGTAATAAACACCTACAATACGATATATTATCACTTTTATGCAGAAATTTGTTGAAAAAAATGGTTTCCGCATCTGTTCCTGACATGTGTTTGGGGCTGGCTGCTCTGAAAACAAACCCCGCCCATTCTACTTGTTTTCTCATCTGAGCTGCCGTGACGTAGATTACCGTAATAACTTGTGTAATACTCAGAAGCGCAGATTTCGACCATTGAAATACTTTCTAAAGTTAAATACTTACGGTAATTTACAAAACCCGTTTCCATATGAGTTGGGAAATTGTGTTAGATGTGAATATAAACGGAATACAATGATTTGCAAATCATTTTCAACCCATATTCAGTTGAATATGCTACAAAGACTGTGTTGATGTTTCAAACTGATAAACATTTTTTTTGTTGAAAATAATCATTAACTTTAGAATTTGATGCCAGCAACACGTGACAAAGAAGTTGGGAAAGGTGGCAATAAATACTGATAAAGTTGAAGAATGCTCATCAAACACTTATTTGGAACATCCCACAGGTGAACAGGCAAATTGGGAACAGGTGGGTGCCATGATTGGGTATAAAAGTAAATTCCATGAAATGCTCAGTCATTCACAAACAAGGATGGGGCGAGGGTCACCACTTTGTCAACAAATGCGTGAGCAAATTGTCGAACAGTTTAAGAAAAACCTTTCTCAACCAGATATTGCAAGGAATTTAGGGATTTCAACATCTACGGTCCGTAATATCATCAAAGGGTTCAGAGAATCTGGAGAAATCACTGCACGTAAGCAGCTAAGCCTGTGACCTTCGATCCCTCAGGCTGTACTGCATCAACAAGCGACATCAGTGTGTAAAGGATATCACCACATGGGCTCAGGAACACTTCAGAAACCCACTGTCAGTAACTACAGTTGGTCGCTACATCTGTAAGTGCAAGTTAAAACTCTCCTATGCAAGGCGAAAACCATTTATCAACAACACCCAGAAACGCAGTCGGCTTAGCTGGGCTTGAGCTCATCTAAGATGTACTGATACTAAGTGGAAAAGTGTTCTGTGGTCTGACGAGTCCACATTTCAAATTGTTTTTGGAAACTGTGGACGTTGTGTCCTCCGTACCAAAGAGGAAAAGAACCATCCGGATTGTTATAGGCGCAAAGTTGAAAAGCCAGCATGTGTGATGGTATGGGGGTGTATTAGTGTCCAAGACATGGGTAACTTACACATCTGTGAAGGCGCCATTAATGCTGAAAGGTACATACAGGTTTTGGAGCAACATATGTTGCCATCCAAGCAACGTTACCATGGACGCCCCTGCTTATTTCAGCAAGACAATGCCAAGCCACGTGTTACATCAACGTGGCTTCATAGTAAAAGAGTGCGGGTACTAGACTGGCCTGCCTGTAGTCCAGACCTGTCTCCCATTGAAAATGTGTGGCACATTATGAAGCCTAAAATACCACAACAGAGACCCCCGGACTGTTGAACAACTTAAGCTGTACATCAAGCAAGAATGGGAAATAATTCCACCTGAGAAGCTTAAAAAATGTGTCTCCTCAGTTCCCAAACGTTTGTTAAAAGTGTTGTTAAAAGAAAAGGTGATGTAACACAGTGGTGAACATGCCCTTTCCCAACTACTTTGGCACGTGTTACAGCCATGAAATTCTAAGTTAATTATTATTTGCAAAAAAAAAAAAAAGTTTATGAGTTTGAACATCAAATATCTTGTCTCTGTAGTGCATTCAATTGAATATGGGTTGAAAAGGATTTGCAAATCATTGTATTCCGTTTATATTTACATCTAACACAATTTCCCAACTCATATGGAAACAGGGTTTGTAAGTAACACAAAATCCCTCTGCTGAGGAGGAGAAAAAGAAAACTCAAAATATCAACGAAGGAATTCAGGATCAAGGTATTCAAACACAAGACGAGGCAAGGCATGAACAGGTTGCTAGAGAGGCACAAATAAACGAGACAATCTGGCACAGAACAAAGGGAGGCGTGGGCTTATAAGACACATGAGGGTAATGGGGAACAGGTGGAAACAATCAGGGGTCAGGGATGACGTCAGACTGATGACACAAAAGGAAGGGCAAGTGACCTGAAACGAGAGGGGTTACTTCTTAAACTAAAACATGCAATTCACAAGACAGAAGAAACCAAGACAAGACATCCCTCACCGCGGTGTGACAGTTCTTGCCTGATTTATAAGAATAAATCACTGTCTTACCTGCACCTTTGCCTCCGGAGTTCCTGCTGCAATCTCGGAAGAACAATCCGCACATCACCATGCGACCACGCCGTTACATTAGGTCTGACGAACCTAAATGAAGGAAGACGTTTAAAGAAATAAAACTTAGGAAAGAAAATAAATCAAAAGATGGAACATCAGTCATCAACAAAAAATCTGGAACTTCTGTTTCTTCATGCTGTTAACAAGCTGCGCGCGCTGGAAAGTGCGGTGTGAAAGCCGATGTGTTCACTTTGTAGTTAAGTAAACGCAGTCTCAAAGGAATATAACCCGCGGAGGCACTTTCTGACGAAACGTCCACATTTCGATGTCCGCCCCCTTGAAACTGTGGCCCTCTTCATGATCTAGTTGAATAGCCCTGCTATAAACTGTGTGCTATGAGGGTGTGTGCGGTCATCTAATAGTGTCTCCTTTGCTTTCCACCTTTCTATCCATCATGCAGTACAGGGGGGACACTGACATTTAAAGGCCCTTTATTGCTTCATTAGAGTGTGCAGGATTTACGGCTCGGCCCCGCACTCTGTCAGAGGAGCTTGTTCTGATCTATGTCGGTCAACGCCGGCTGTCTGCGCTTTAATCGACCAACGTGTTAAGAGGAAACTCGGGCCCGGGCCAATGGTTGCACTCGTGGTGCAAGCAAGCCAGTGTTTGTTAGCCGTTTAGTGTCAGTACTTTTTTTTCCTTCCATAAAATAAGCAATAATCTGTGACTTTAATAACTAATGAGATGAATCAGTTTGACCTAGTGGGAGAACCCCGATACGGAAATGAGCAAATAAAAAAACACACAATGAAACCTATGTGTGTAATGTGTTAGGCTGCATCGGTTTTAAACTCATTTTTATGGTGGGCCACTTCGCAGTTACGGCTGCCCACATTTAACAGCAAAAGCATAAAAATGTATAATCGCCACATTATTACATAATTGCCCTTTTTATTGGATTATTCTCATATTGTAATGCCAACTAAATCAGTCAGGGTGACAATCCTGCCACCGTGCTGCCTCACAATCTGATATTAAACTTAAGCAATTGCAGAAATAATTCAGAAGGGTTTCACTGAAAAAATAGATGCTTTGAAAAGCTTTTCTTATCAAATAATATTTGGCCAAGAAGAACTGCAGTTGTGTGCGGTTTGGGATGGGAAATATTCACATTTGGTACAGTACCAATTCGCTGCAGCTGGGATTCGATACTGGTACTCAACGGTACCAATTTTTTAGTATTTTTGTGTCTGTTAGAACAGTGTTTTTCAACCTTTTTTGAGCCAAGGCACATTTTTTTCATTAAAAAAAATACGGAGGCACACCACCAGCAGAAAAGGTAAAAAAAATGAAACTCCACCAGGTTGTCGTGCCTTATTTTGAGTTTGTTGTTGTTTCCTGTGTGTAGTGCTTTAGTTCCTGTCTTGCGCTGTGAATTTGGTGGCTCTTCCTGTTTTGTTGGTGTTCTCCTGTAGCAGCGTCACGCCTTCCTTTAAGTTCTATTGCCCGCACCTGCTTTGTTTTCGCAATCAAGATTATTTAAGTTGTGCGTACGCTTTCCTTCTTTGTGGGGACACTGTTGATTGTCATGTCATGTACGGATGTACTTTGTGAACGCCGTCTCCGCTCCACACGCTGTAAGTTTTTGCTGTCGTCCAGCATTCTGTTTTTGTTTACTTTGTAGCCAGTTCAGTTTTACTTTTGTTTTGCATAGCCATCTCTATGCTTCATTGTCTTTTCCTAGCGGGTCTTGCCTTTTGTTCAATTTTGGTTTAAGCATTACATACCTTTTACATACCAAAAAAGGTTGAAAAACACTACACTTTCTGTGTTATATGTTTTTTATTTTGCATGACTGCGCCAAGTAAAATTCCTAGTTTGTGAACCCGTTCTCAAACAATGGCAATAAAAACTCTTCTGATTCTGATTCTGACTAGACAACGGCACATTATTATAATAATTGATTTGCAAAACAATTTTTTTGGACCAATTAGGTGAAGTTGCATAATTTCCCTCCGCACACCAGACAATATCTCACGGCACACTATGTGCCGTGGCACAGTGGTTGAAAAACACTGTTAGACAATAGTAATTGTATTTGATAATAAAGTCTAATTTTTTATTGCGACATTTGAAAATGATCTGATGATAATAACTGCTGTCCAGTTGTTATAGTTTGTTTGATCACATTTCTGAGTCTCAGTTAGAGTTGCAATTTCAAGACAATAGACCGGGGGTCAGCAACCTGCGGCTCTCGATCCACATGCGGCTCTCTAGTGCTGCCCTATTGGCTCCCTGGAGCTTTTTCAAAAATGTATGAAAATGTAAAAAGATGAGAACATTTTTTTGTTGTTGTTTTAATATGGTTTCTGTAGGAGTACAAACATGACACCTAATTGTTAGAAATCCCACTGTTTATATTAAACATGCTTCACTGATGAGAGTATTTGGCGAGGGCTGTTTTGTCTGACTAATTTTGGCGGTCCTTGAACTCACCGTAGTTTGTATACATGTACAACTTTCTGCGACATTGCCACAGAAAGACATGTTCTTTATCTCATTTTGTCCACCAAACGTTTTATGCTGTGCGTGAATGCACAAAGGTGAAATTTGTTGATGTTATTGACTTGTTGGAGTGCTAATTCCATTAGAGGAAGACAGCCTGAAGTTTCCTTTTAACTTGGACACACACACCTATACTTTTGGCCATTCTAAGTCAGTACTTTCCAGGAATGAGCTCTCCTTCTGAGAAGTTTTACTAATGTTTTCCAATGTTGTAAAAATATGTAGAATTAATGTTACATTTCTGTCAAGGAAGATTTGCATCATCCTGCGACACATAGTCATTTTGATAGTAGGCTAATATAACTAATATAGACACTTACATCATGTGTTGTCTTCATTATAACACTTATATAAGACTTTTAAAATCATTTTGATAGTAGGCTAATATAGACACTGGGATCATGTGTTGTCTTCATTATAACACTTATATAAGACTTTAAAATCATTTTGGCTAATATAGACACTTACATCATGTGTTGTCTTCATTATAACACTTACATAAGACTTTTAAAGTCATTTTGATAGTAGGCTAATATAGACACTTACATCATGTGTTGTCCTCATTATAACACTTATATAAGGCTTTCATTTTTTTGCGGCTCCAGACAGATTTTAATTTTTGTATTTTTGGTCCAATATGGCTTTTTCAACATTTTGGGTTGCTGGACCCTGCATTAGACTGCAGCACTCAGCATCAAGGGTGGAATTGGGGGTTAAATCACCAAAAATGATTCCCGGGCGCGGCCACCGCTGCTGCTCACTGCTCCCCTCACCTCCCAGGGGGTGTGTAACTTTTTAAGTAATGTATAGTTTATGATGTGTTGATCAGTTCGGTATTCGTTGTCTGGTCTTTTGTTGCGCCCTACAAAGTGTTAATATTGTATATATTACACGCCAGCTGTTTGATGGAAACGTGAATCTTATTGGTCGTTTTAATTACCTAAATTTGGCATCAAACAAGCACATTTTTGGAAAAGTAAAGCCCTACTTTACTTATGTTGGAGCAATTTTTGAGTTAATTTCTTTATTGGCATTGAAACTTACAAGATTACCTTTAGGTAGTTTGGCTGAGTCTGCTCTCAGTGATGTTGGAGTGTTTGGCAAGTGCCGAAGTGCAAAGAGCTGGCTGAGTCGGCAACTGGGCGCGAAAACATGGTGAATCGGTGCCCAGTAGGCAAAAAGTACCGGATTCAGTATCCATCCCTACATGCAGTACAACTCTTTTCCGTCAAAACTGAAACACATTTATAGCAAAATGACGGAATTCCTTATTGACACATATGTTCAGACTTTTGCGGGCCACTTAAATTGATGTGGCCCACAGGCCTTGAGTTTGACACCTGTGTGTGAGGGTAACAGGACTGGTTGAAAACCCATGGACACAACTAAAGTGTGAATTTTAACTAGTTTTTTTTAAGAAGGTCAGTTTAAAAAGTTTGGATACAGAGTAACAAACATGTAAAAGAAACCTTTTTTTTTTTTAAAAAAACTGTTCGAAAGGGTTTAAATTATTATATCTAACGTAAAGTCAAAAGCCAGCGTTCAAAATGATCTACATAACATTTTTAGATAGAATGTTTTTTTTTTTATTCAAATGTACAAAAAATCTTTTTGAAGTTAATTGTATTACGCATTAATATTCGGGCTGTCAAATGATTAAAATATTTAACCTTGATTAATCCAATTTTGTTCATAGTTAATTCATAATTAATCGTGACAATTGCAAATATCATTAAAAAATATATATTTTAATAAGTGTACCTTATGAAGAATTTACAGCCAACAGTTTAACTTTATGCAAATGTCCATCCATCCATCCATCCATCCATCTTCTTCCGCTTATCCGAGGTCAGGTCGCGGGGGCAGCAGCCTAAGCAGGGAAGCCCAGACTTCCCTCTCTCCAGCCACTTCGTCCAGCTCTTCTCGGGGGATCCTGAGGCGGTCCCAGGCCAGCCGGGAGACATAGTCTTTCTTTATGCAAATGTTTGTTTATTAAACATTATCCTTTTTTTCAACAGCTCAACACAAAATGGACCTTTTCCACCTACGGTCTACTCCAGTCCTTTACTGCTCTTTATTTCTCCCGTTATAAAATGTATACAGTATTAAAAAAAAATACACACACATATTCGCTTTATCACTTGTTTCTCTGCCAGTTGTAGAAAAGGTCAAACAACCGACATGTTTTGCTTTTTTTGTAGGCACTGAAAAGCAGGACCAAATGAGCAACCACAGGTTAAAAGACAAGCCCCCTCAAAAAATGTTTTTTTTTTAAAAGCTGCTTGTAATAATTATGTAATAATTCTACAGTACTCTGTTTACATTTATGGACGTCTCACGAACATGATGCACACACTCCCTATATGGAGGTAAACAACTACACACGTGTCAACATGATCAACACAGAACAATGATAAATGAACAATAACAATTGCACAAAGCTTTTTGTTGACCTCATGTTGGTTTAAATGTAAGTAACCTTGGCAGTAATTTCATTTTCCATATTTAATGGTCTGTGCGCCTCTAATGTACTGTCGTTAGACCGTATTTAATGGTTTATGCTTCGCTCTGGTGTAAACGTTATCAACAATTCAGGCAGGGTTTATCCGACTCATTTATCTGATTTTTTTCTGTTTATGTTGCTATGACACAAAATGATTTTATTCTGAATTGTGTCACTTAAACCTAAATTCAATGGGGTGGTGTGGTGGTATGTGTGAGGGGGTGTGAGAGGCAATAGTGTTTTTCCTGACACATACAGATAGATAAGTCTGGAAATAATAGAGAACCACTGCTTTAAATAAATATAACTCAAGTCAAAGTAAAAAAATGGTCATCCAAATCCTTACTTAAGTAAAAGTAATACGGATGTATCGGTATCAAAATCTACCACGGTATTAAGGCCACAGTATTGTATTTTTGTGGAATTGTCAAAAAAAAATGCAATGGTGTGTAAAATGAAGTGGCAAAAATGTTTAGGATAAACACACTTACTGTACTGTATTTTCCAGACCATAGGGCGCACCGGATTATAAGGCGCACTGCCGATGAATGGTTTATTTTCTATCTTTTTTCATATATAAGGCGCACCGGATTATAGGGTGCATTTTAAAGGAGTCACATTATTATAATTTTTTTCTAAATTGAAAACACTTCCTTGTGGTCTACATAACATGTGATGGTGGTTCTTTGGTCAAAATGTTGCACAGATTATGTTTTACAGATCATCTTCAAGCCGCTTTCTGACAGTCGCTTCCGGTCTTATTTACGTGGCTCACCTTCGGCAGCGTCTTCTCCCCGTCATCTTTGTTGTAGCGGTGTAGCGTGCAAGGACGGGAGTGGAAGAAGTGTCAAACGATGGAGCTAACTGTTTTAATGACATTCAGACTTTACTTCAATCAATAACGGAGCAGCATCTCCTCATCCGGAAACAACAACGACACCGGAAATGTGTCCCGTGCAAAACCGTCCGACCGGAACTCTCTAATAACTAAAGTTCCTTGGGTAAATAATGTAAACTCACTATACCGGTATGTTTTAACGCTTTCATGGCGAGTTTACTGACAGATATAAGTAAGAACTTTACACTACTTTATAGTAGAAATGGCAACAGCGGAGAATGAATGTCCCATAACAAGAAGATAGAGAAAAAGAAGAAGCTCATCGACTACGTTGTCGGTACGGACTACAAAGACGGATGCGTGCAATTTTTCAGGACTTATGCAGATCCCAAATACAGATCAGCAGGTACCAGAAGATAGGAAAAGTTGCTTTTGCATAATATTGCGAAACAAAACGCCAAATAATATGTCTTACACACACCATAATAATACTGATCCTAAATACAGATCAGCAGGTACCAGAAGGCTTTTGCATAATATTGCGAAACAAAACGCCAGATAATATGTCTTAACTTATACACACACCATAATAATACTCGTATGTTTAATGCGCCGACAATCCATCAAGCCGTGCGGCTTCATAGCTTACCAAAGTCGTACTAAAACATTTTGATAGATTTTTGAGCTCCGCGTGCAATGTTCTATATTTTCAATGGAACAAATCAAATGTTGATGTTGTTTTTTGAGTCATATTGCCATTATAGTGCAGTCTATACGTATCTCTTATCCCTGGTGGTGAAATCTTCCAAAATTTGTGGTACCAGGGACGGCGTGGCGAAGTTGGTAGAGTGGCTGTGCCAGCAATCGGAGTGTTGCTGGTTACTGGGGTTCAATTCCCACCTTCTACCTTCCTAGTCACGTCCGTTGTGTCCTTGGGCAAGACACTTCACCCTTTGCCTCTGATGGCTGCTGGTTAGCGCCTTGCATGGCAGCTCCCGCCATCAGTGCGTGAATGTGTGTGTGAATGGGTGAATGTGGAAATACTGTCAAAGCGCTTTGAGTACCTTGAAGGTAGAAAAGCGCTATACAAGTATAACCCATTTATCATTTATTATTTATCATTTACCAAAAAGGAGGGATTTTTCAAATTAAATGTATGTCGGTTGTTAAAGTGCTCCCCCTCTGGTCAACATATGAAATAACAAGTGTGTACAACAAAATTGAAGTGTTCCCCCTCTGGCAAACATATGTAACAACAAGTGTGTGTAAGAAATTGAAATGCTCCCCATTTGGCCAAAATTAATTTAAAAAAAAAAAAAAAGTATATAGAGACATACTGTAATAACTTGAAGTAAATAATGAGAGGTAGGCATTTTTCGGAGGTTTCAAGAAGGAAACAAATACAATAATCTGTGTGTGTGCATGTGTGTACACAACATGTGCTTCAAAGGACGCACATCTCCGTGTCACCTGTGACGTTATAACAGGGCTAATGTTAGCCCATGTGCAGTTAAAAACATTACCAAAAAATCTACAACTTACCGCAACATGTTTTGCCGAGTTGGAAGTAGAATTCCGGTAGGCTCAACATTTTTATTGACACAGATGACAGCACATGATATAACTGTTCTTTTTCCTATTTTGTAAGGTAGATATTGATCGAAGAGGTGTGCTGCCTGGTCTGACTTCAAGTCGCTGTAGTTTCCTTCATTGCTGTGACGTAAATATGTCACTTTTTACAGTGGGGCCGTCAATATATTGGATTTCTGCTGTCTGTTAAAAAGTGCATGTTTTACTTCACATTGTTTATTACTGGGACGGCGTGGCGAAGTTGGTAGAGTGGCTGTGCCAGCAATCGGAGGGTTGCTGGTTACTGGGGTTCAATCCCCACCTTCTACCATCCTAGTCACGTCCGTTGTGTCCTTGGGCAAGACACTTCACCCTTGCTCCTGATGGCTGCTGGTTAGCGCCTTGCATGGCAGCTCCCGCCATCAGTGTGTGAATGTGTGTGTGAATGGGTGAATGTGGAAATAGTGTCAAAGCACTTTGAGTACCTTGAAGGTAGAAAAGAGCTATACAAGTATAACCCATTTGTCATTTATTAATTTACTCCATTGACTCCAAAATAGCTGTGACGGTCACACAAATGCACTTATAGGAGCTGGGTTTCACACCCCCTAACTGCACGTTAACGACAGCCTCGGACACGAGGCATTTGCCGGATGTTTCCAGTTCTCCGATTTCATTTTCAATATCTTTCCACCAAATAGGAGGTACACTAAGCTTTTTACGCTGATATGCTTTTTGTTTGCTTGATCTGCAGCCCGGCACAGAAAACGCGTCCGCTGATAAACTTGTGTGACTTTAGTGTGGCCATCAATCCCGCCGAGTAATTGCTTTCCACCCAACTGGAGTTCAAAAGAAGCCCATAAAAACACATTTTGTGCTACTAGCTGTGATCTATACGCTTGATCGATTAGTGGTTTTTACCGAATACGGGTGTTTTCAGCACTTGGGGAATCTAACAGAACTTCAGTAATAATATCACTAAATGATCGAAACAGGAATACATACAATTTATTTGTACTGCAGGTTTACAGAACGCATGACTTAAGGGGGAAGTGCACTTTTTTAAAAATGTTGCCTGTTGTTCACAGACATGACGGTGGATGTTATTTTTTTAATGCTTTCTAAATGTTATATAAATGCGATCAAAATGGAGCCTATGTGAGTCGCTCAATTCTGCCTGTAAAGCCCTTAAAAACATCCAAACACCTCCATGAAGGTTTTATATACATGATGTAAGTATATACTGTATGTTATGAAGTAACAGGCACATTTATAATAACATTTACTGTATTTTCCGGACCATAGGGCGCACCGGATTATAAGGCACACTGCCGATGAATGGTCTATTTTTGATCTTTTTTCATATATAAGGCGCACCGGATTATAGGGCGCATTTAAGGAGTCATATTATTATTATTTTTTTCTAAATGGAAAACACTTCCTTGTGGTCCACATGACATGTAATGGTGGTTCTTTGGTCAAAATGTTGCATAGATTATGTTTTACAGATCATCTTCAAGCCGCTTTCTGACAGTCACTTCCGGATATGCTGTTTTGTGGGCGGTCTTATTTACGTGGCTCACCTTCGACAGCGTCTTCTACCCGTCATCTTTGTTGTAGCGGTGTAGCTTGCAAGGACGGGAGTGGAAGAAGTGTCAAAAAATTGAGCTAACTGTTTTAAGGACATTCAGACTTTACTTAAATCAATAACGGAGCAGCATCTCCTCATCCGGAAACAACAACAACACCGGAAATGTGTCCCATGAAAAACCGTCCGACCGGAACTCTCTAATAACTAAAGTTCCTTGGGTGAATAATGTAAACTCACTACACCGGTATGTTTTAGCGCTTTCATGGCGAGTTTACTGACAGATATACAGTAAGTAAGAACTTTACACTACTTTATATTAGAAATGGCCACAGTGGAGGATGAATGTCCCATTACAAGAAGATAGAGAAAAAGCAGAAGATTATCGACTACGGTGTCAGTACCAAATACAAAGGCGGACCCGTGCAATTTTTCAGGATTTATGTATATCCCAAATACACATCAGCAGGTACCAGAAGGTAAGAAAAAATGCTTTTTTATAATATTGCGAAACAAATCGCCAGATATGTCTTACCTTATACACACACCATAATAATACCATCATAGTGCAGCCTACACTTATCTCTTATGTTTGACTGCCATCTACTGGTCACACTTATCATTACACCATGTACCAAATAAAATAGCTTTGAGGTCAGTAAGCTCAACCAATCGTATTCCTTACTTTAGGCGCACCAGGTTATAAGGCGCACTGTCGAGTTTTGAGGAATAAAAAGGATTACAAATACGGTAATATTTGCGTATTTTAAAATATGTAAATAACATTTTTTAAATTACTTTTTTTTTTCTTTCTCTTCATCACTGATTATTACTCACTACAGACTTCACGAGAGCCAACAAACATAATAAAACATCACTCACTGGTAAAGATCTGCTGTCATTAGGATCCCGACCGCTGGGATGTTGATATATTCCATTTAGATGAAGAATGACCATAATCTTCACAAAGAAATGGGCAGGGGGTTGACAAGCGGCTGAACCAAGCGTCTTTTTGTGTCCCGGGTCCTTAATGGATGTCAAAGTGTATCGACTTGTCGGAATACGTCCTCAGCCATCTATTTCTCAGGTGAGATACATGATTTGTGATCTACAATAAACTTCCAGGGAGCAAGGAAGCGAGGAAACAGCAGACCACTTGATAATGTAAACATAGGGAGGGACACACTGTAGTGATTACGTCGCCGCTATAAATAGCCCATCTGCGTCAGCGCTTATAATAACAATATCACTAATACTTCATTAATATTCATGTCATGAAATTTCATTAATATTCATGTCATGAAATGTAAATGGAGTATTGTTGGTGGTTTTTGAAAGGTTATTTATTGGATTTTATGGGCAAAATAGTGAACCCTCCATGGGCTCCATTGTAAGTGAACTTTTAGTTACAAGTTAGAATAGATTAAAAATCATCGTCACGTCTTTCATAATGATTGTAAACGATACTCAAAACTCCGTAAAAAGTTTAAGTCAAACTAATTCATTCTAATTCATGTGTACTCACTAGAGATGGCCGATAAATGCTTTAAAATGTAATATCGGAAATTATCGGTATCGGTTTCAAAAAGTAAAATTTATGACTTTTCAAAACGCCGCTGTACGGAGTGGTACACGGACGTAGGGAGAAGTACAGAGCGCTAATAAACCTTAAAGGCACTGCCTTTGCGTGCCGGCCCAATCACATAATATCTACGGCTTTTCACACACACAAGTGAATGCAAGGCATACTTGGTCAACAGCCATACAGGTCACACTGAGGGTGACCGTATAAACAACTTTAACACTGTTAAAATATGCGCCACACTGTGAACCCACACCAAACAAGAATGACAAACACATTTCGGGAGAACATCCGCACCGTAACACAACATAAACACAACAGAACAAATACCCAGAACCCTTTGCAGAACTAACTCTTCCGGGACGCTACAATATACACCCCCCGCTAGCCCCCTCCCCCTCCAAACCCGCCCACCTCAACCTCCTGCATGTCCCAAATTCCAAGCTGCTGTTTTGAGGCATGTTAAAAAAAATAATGCACTTTGTGACTTCAATAATAAATATGGCAGTGCCATGTTGGCATTTTTTTCCATAACTTGAGTTGATTTATTTTGGAAAACCTTGTTACATTGTTTAATGCATACAGCGGGGCATCACAACAAAATTAGGCATAATAATGTGTTAATTCCACAACCGCATATATCGGTATCGGTTGATATCGGAATTGGTAATTAAGAGTTGGATATCGGCAAAAAAGCCATTATCGGACACCTCTAGTACTCACATTTGAGAAATTATGCAGAGTTGCTTTATTTCTACTTGCTAAGGGCGTGATGTTTTCACGATTACAGTTACAATTACAGGGGATTCATACGGCCACATTCGTCACTGTTTCCCTAACACATGAAATGTGACAAACTGTGGAGGGGGTGGGGAGTGGGGGTGCACTGTCCACTTTAGCCGCCAGCTGGCAGTAGAGTGTTAATTATCTTAAAATGTGTTTTGCAGCAGGTCTGAATTTGATCCCATTGTCAGTTGCTATGCTGAGTGGTACTTTCCATCATTTTTAGCAGACTGCATTGCAAAATGATAAACCCCCACTCTTCTTCACATGCCCGATCCATACAAGAATGGGGGCCACATAAAGCCCTTCCCTACTGTACATATGCAAAGCAAAGAAAATGTGTCAGTTTCCTGCTGATTGTGGTAACTCAGCAGGGGCGTTCATTTACACTTTTCCAGGGGGCCAGCATGTTTCTTAGCAAACACTGTTAGGGCCAGTATTGTTAAAATAAAGAAATAACATAATCATAATGTCCATCCATCCATCCATTTTCTACCGCTTGTCCCTTTCGGGGTCGCGGGGGGTGCTGGAGCCTATCTCAGCTACAATCAGGCGGAAGGCAGGGTACACCCTGGACAAGTCGCCACCTCATGGGCCAACACAGATAGACAGACAACATTCACACTCACATTCACACACTAGGGCCAATTTAGTGTTGCCAATCAACCTAATATATATTATCATATTTAAACTATAGTGCTGTCAAACAGTACATTTTTAAATCAGATTAATTACACTTTTGAACTTTGATAAATCGCTATAAATCACAGTTAATTACATGCTCGCATACTTTTTATTAACCTCAATAATTTCACACAAATGCCATTTTATTGTCAGAATAAAATACACATACCATTTTTTAAATGCATGTCATATGTTTGCTCAAAACTTGCTAACATTATTTTAGTAGCCAAAAAAAAATTAACACTCTAATTCAATGTCTTCAGGTCAGTGTTTTTCATACCTTCAACTGTTCTCTAATTATTTTCACTTGATTACATTTTTCCCAACATTACACACTACAAGTGTCTACTATTCGTCATCATATCGTATCGGATTAATGTTGTTATCGGTCAATACTCAAGGCTACAAAAATGGTATGGGAAGTGTTATGAAGTGCACATCGTCAACAATTCTCAAATCCAATCACAAATAAGTAAGGTAAAACTAAATTGCGTGATTAAACTGTGTTTGTTTAGACATGATTAAAGCCACCTTTCTTCTTTTTTTTGTGTGCAATTAATCGCTTGGAGCAACGCTAAGGATGCTGGTCCGATACCGATTTTTGGAGCCTTGAGTGTTGGTGGATATTGACATTGCTCTGATATGATATCCGCACAAATCTTCCATACTTGTATTATTTTGTAGTGTGGATTTTTAGAAAAGGTTCTATCAAGTGAAATTAGCCAAACAGAAAACAAGAGGCATACAAAAATAAATGTTTATCTATACATGTCTGAAATGGATTTATGCTGTCTTTAAGTTGAAGTGGAGTGGTAATTATATTGTTGGCAACATATAGTCGCAACAATACTTCATTAAATTAAGCAAAATAAAACAATAAATACATATGATATTTGTTTTTCTTGTGTATATATATTTATTGTGTGAATTCTCCAAAGCATTCACAAATATGGTTTTCTACATCAAAATTAATCTATTTATTCTTCTTCTTCTTCTTCAGGATTTGGCACGCTGTACCTTCCACATTTTTCACCCAATTCAAACCGTTCCAATTTCAAGCTGTTCAGCATATTCGGGAATCGCGGGCTTTCCCTTGACAAATTCCCAGATTTCCCAGAATTACAGGTTTTCCGGGACATTTTTCCCATTCATAAATGAATTGGCCATTTTTCAACCAATTCAAAGCATTCCACCTTCAACATATTCCACTCATCCTGCACATTCAATAATTAATTTTTTCAAGTTAAAAAAAATTCCAGTAATTTCCTGAATTTCCGTTTTTTCCAACGGGACTACTTCTTCCACATTTCCCAACCCACTTCAACCGTTCCACCGTCAAATCATTCCTCTTAATCAGGACAAAAAACAAAGTTGTTTTTTAACTGCAAAAATTCCCGGTTTTCCCGAAATTCCAGGAATTACTTAATACCATTTCTCAATTCAACGCTTTACCACTTCAACATTTCTCGACCGGTTTGAAAAATTCCGACACCAACTCGTTCAGAACATTCAAATTATTTCGCATTTTCCAGAAATGTCCTCTTTTCCTGAAATTCCCAACGTTCCATGAAATTCCCATTGAAATGATTGGGACATTTTTCATAGTTCCACAACTCCCACATTTTTTTTTATCCGATTCAAACCGTTCCAACTTCAAAATATTCAGCCTGGTCAGAAATGATGTGCTCCCTTTCAACAATTGTAAAACAAATTCCCTGGATTTCCTTGAATTCTCAGTTTTTTAGTGACATTTTCCTCATTCAAAATGAATTATCCATTTATCACACTTACACAATTCCCACATTTTTCAACCTATTCAAACAATTGCAACATTCTAACTATTCTTACATTCATACTACATTATGTCCGCATTTCAGTTCACCTTCAGCTTTGGAGCATTCACATGCAATCCCTTCAAGAATTTCCTTATCTAGTTTATTATATGTTTAGCTTTATTTTTATATAATATAATTTGTGTACTTACCGTATTTTTCGGACTATAAGTAATAGTTTTTTTCATAGTTGCAACTTATACTCAGGAGTGACTTATGTGTGAAATTATTAACACATTACCGTAAAATATCAAATAATATTATTTAGCTCATTCACGTAAGAGACTAGATGTATAAGATTTCATGGGATTTAGCGATTAGGAGTGACAGATTGTTTGGTAAACGTATAGCATGTTCTATATGTTATAGTGTTTTGAATGACTCTTACCATAATATGTTACGTTAACATACCAGGCACGTTCTCAGTTGGTTATTTATGCCTCATATGACGTACACTTATTCAGCCTGTTGTTCACTATTCTTTATTTATTTTCAATTGCCTTTCAAATGTCTATTCTTGGTGTTGGGTTTTATCAAATACATTTCCCCCAAAAATGCGACTTATACTCCAGTGCGACTTATATACATTTTTTTCCTTCTTTATTATGCATTTTCGGCCGGTGCTACTTATACTCCGGCGCGACTTATAGTCCGAAAAATACGGTCGTTACACTTTACTTACACTTTGTTTTCAATCTATACCCTGTGCTGCTGTGATGCTGTATATGTCCCCGTTGTGGAATAAATTAAAGTTAAAAGTTAAAGTACCAATGATTGTCACACACACACTAAGTGTGGCGAAATTTGTCCTCTGCATTTGACCCATCCACTTGTTCACCCCCTTGGAGGTGAGGGGAGCAGTGGGCAGCAGCGGTGGCCGCTCCCGGGAATCATTTTAAATAAATGATTCATTTATCTTAGTAAGTAAATGATGCGGACACGTTTGTTACTGAATACTTTCTAATATGCTTCTGCCTTGGAGACTTTGTACCTGTGAGTTTTTGATACTTGTTTGTATTGACTAATGTGGCGTTTTAGACTGCAATATTGTTCAATTAAGGACATTTGTTACGTATGTCTCGCTTGTGTGCTATTGTGTGCTTAGCTTTTGTGAAGCTGCTAGCCCCTAGTATAGCCTGTAGCCTACAATGTTTATGTTTTCTAAATGACTTCATAAAAATACAAGAAAGGACCAAGCTTGTGTGCTTATTGGAGAGCATTAAGATATCAACTGTCTGTCCAGCTTTGCACAAGTAAACAGAGCGTGCGATCAGACTGATGTCCCATGTCAATATCAGATCGGGACACCCCTAATTAACGCGTTATCTTTAACGGCCCTGTTAAAAAAATATAAATGATATTTCATTCAGCCACAATAACAATGGGAGATGTCACCGTTCACCCTGACATGAATGTCATACTGTTTTCTTTATGATTCACGCTGTTCTAATGGGTGCAGAAAGGTCACTTAGGCTCGAGCTACAAGTGTAATTTGGGGAATTCATGTGCACGTGCGGCGTATACATATTCATAATTGTGCAAATGTGCTCGTAGATTGTTAGCAGATGATGCTGTTTGGATGCAGGGCACAGAGATATGTTTGTGGGCGAGGTGAGATTGTGTCATTGCATGTCAATGAGCCCCCGTGTCACTCCTGTGTGATGACTGCACGAAAGAACACAAATCAGCATTGCTGTCTGCGGAGACACACACCCACACACACACACACGTGCACACACAACAAGAAGTGTAATGTCGGAGGAGCGTGAGCGACACTTGTTAATCCACACCATGTCTGTGCACTGTTTGTTAATGTGTATCACTGTGTGTGAGTGTGTTTGTGTGTGTGTGTGTTTGTGTTTGTGCTGCCAAAATCCAGTGAACCACCACCACTAGTAGCCTGAACACACACACACACCCACACATTCTTGTATGTGTTACCTCCTTGAGACCGCCGAAAAATGCCTACCTCTTTAGGACCACCCTTTCTAGATGTATAAAGATTTGTATTTACAACATTAATAATGTATGCATTCTATGCAAATAAAAAAAAGCTTGTTGTGAAAAATGAGTTGGAATGTCACAAGAAAAAGGTCACGATTTCACAACAAAAACTCAGACTTTTGGCAGTATTGTAATAAAAGTCGTCATTTTACTCAACGCAAGTCAAAATGTTACAAGAAAAACTGAACCTTTGTGCAATATTATGGTAAAAGTTGGAATTTTAATCAATAACAGACGCAATTTTACAAGAAAAGCTTAAAATGTTGGCAATGTTATAAAAAGTCGTCATTGTACTCGACAAATGTCACAATTTTATAAGAAAACTAAAAAATGTTGGCAATATTGTAATAATAATCGGAATTTTAACTTGGCAAAATTATGACACTATTTTACAAGAACAACAAAACAAATGGCAATATTGTGATACAAGACAGAATTATATATGACAAATGTCACCATTTTGCAGTAAAAAGTAATAATTTTACATAAAAAAGTAATAATTTTACAAGAAAATTATGCAATATTACAGAAACAGAAAGAATATGAGAATTTTTGTTGTTGTTGAAGTTTTTGTTTGTAATTGGTTTTTAATATTCATTATTTACTTAGTTATTACAGTATGTCTCTATATACATATTTATTTATTTTTTTAAATTAATTTTGGTCAAAAAGGGGGCGCATTTCAATTTCTTACACACACTTGTTATTTCATAAGTTAACCAGAGGGGGAGCACATTTAAAAACCACACACAGTCACTTTGAAAAATCCCTCCTTTTTGGGACCACCCTAATTTTGATAGATTTCACCACCAGGGGGTGCAAATGAGACATTCTCTATTAGATGCAATGGGTTTTCCTTATTGGGACCATGATTTATGTCCTAACTTGTTCACCGGTCCTCATATGGAAGGTACTTTTCCTTGTTGATGTCTCAAGAAGGGTAAAAATACAAGAACACAGACACACACACACACACACACACACACACACACACACACACACACACACACACACACACACACACACACACACACACACACACACACACACACACACACACACACACACATCAACCTGTCTCAAGAGAATAGTAGGATTCCGCAGGAAAAATTATTCCTTTAATTACGATTCATAGTGTGTTTATTCGTCAATAGGCTTAGAGCATTTCCAACGTTTAACAACTTTAAAACTGCTGTACATTTTAAACCCGGTTTATTTTCCTTTGGGTGTTTGTTTTTATCTACCTGTTTTTATCGTGGCTGGAAAATGCAACAGAATTTTTTTCTTCTGCATTTTGAATTAAAGATAATCAATCCAAATCTAAATTTAAAAAAATCTGGAATCTCAGTAGAAAAAGGTGACAAACGTCAAAGAATAAAAATGCCTTTTTAATGTTTTTAATGATAATATCAACGAGGGTTTTTTTTGTTTTTGTTTTTTTTAATCACTGCTATTTTGAAATTATTACCAATATTGATGCTGTTGTCGATAATGTTCATTTTTGTTTCACTACATTTGTATTGTTCCGTGTCATGTTTGTGTGTCCTCAATTGCTCTCAATTGCTCTGTTTGTTGTTATTCCTAACATTGGTGGGACGGGTTTGGTTTTGGAATTGGATTGTATTATTGTGGTATTGTTGTGTATTGTTTTGTTGATTGATTAATACAAAAATAAAAAAAATGCCTTTTTGTAAATATGCATCAAAACAAAAGTAATAATCCTGGAAAAAAATAGAAGGAAGTTGATAGTCCAACTCATAATGACACAAGCTATGGAGATGATATTTGTTGAAAAACATGCATTTAGATTAGATAATCACAAGTAGTATCTTATCTTTTATATTGTATATATTATATAAAAATACAATATTATATAACTATATAATATATCCGTATATATTATATACTGTATATATAATATGTAAATATTACATATATATTATATTTTATATTGCTACTATGGTAACATTTTTTGTCTACTTAATACCTGCATTATCCTTTCCATCCTTTGAAACTGAGCTACTGTGTGGAACAATTTCCCTTGTGGATCAATAAAGTTTGTCTAAGTCTAAGTCTAAATTGATCTATAACTTCCATTTGTTTTAACGAATAAATCGGCTTAAATTAGGACTTTTTGTTCCCTGTGGTGAATAATAGCTACAGTGTGATTGTCAAGCTTATCAAATGCAATGCAAGTGTAAGCCACTGTGAGTGCTGTTATTATTATTGGCTGTGCTAGTGATGGAAAAAGTGTTAATAATAAAGATACACATTGTTTCTGTTATTGTAAATAATGGTGTTGTTGTTGTTGTTGTTGTTTATTGTTTTTATTTACTCTTATTGATTATATTAATATTATTGTTATTGATATGTTGTCACTATTACAGTAGTCCGTTGCCACATCGCGCTTGAAATATTGCGGTTTTACAATATTGCAGATTTATTTTTTTTATTTTTAAAGAATATTCTGCAACATTTTTGGTATAAATTAAGCATTTTCAAGCGTAAACAATGGCTAAATCAACAAAAAATATCAATACAACACTATTATTGGTCACTAAAGGAGACCAAACCAATCAGATAACACTGTTGAGTATCTGGCCACTGATTGGCTCAGCCTCAGGAAGCATTACTACGTCAGATTAAAAGAGTGTAAAGGTGCAAGGGTGTTATTTCATGTTTAGTGGGCTCTCATAATGTTAAAAAAAATATTTAGAAGAGAGTAAACACTTTTTAAATGCTTAAGCTACGAAAATGTTTGATTTATGATGAATGATTCCTACTTCGCGGAAATTAATGTCTGGGACCAATTAACAGCTATAATTGAAGGGTTATTGGATTAACTTTTCTTTTTGCTTTATTTAAGTACAAAAGTGTTGTCTTTTTGTGTCTTCTTCGCAAAGCTGTATTGTAAAGCTGAAATTGGGCTGGAGTTGTGGTTGTTCTATTTTCTTTTATTAAATTGATTAACATTCTGTGTATTTTTTGTAAATAAAATACTGGGTAAATGGAACATAACATTTTAAAATGTCTATGAAATTGCCTTAAAATTTAAAAATAAATAAAACGAAATATATTTTGAGGACAAACTGTAATTCTTTAAATAATACAATTAAATGCTGATATAAGAAAGAGTGTGAAAAAAGATCAAATTAATTATAAATAATAGTTATTAAACCTCTTAAAACAACTTTCTCTAAAAAGATGCACATTCACCAACTAATAACTCCACATTTATCTAGGGTCCGACTCCTCACTATGACATAACACATTTTCAAGCCCTTTACCATAAATTCATACGTGACCTGGACCACGTCCAAGGTCTGCCATACCCAAATCAGTCCCTGTAATAATTCATGCACCAATGTGCTCTTTTAACGGCTGTATGGCAGAACAAAGCTAATAAAAATGCACACCATGGTGGTGGTTGCTTTAAAAAGAGCATAAGAAATGTGCTGCTGTGCCATGCATGCAGCATCTTTAATCACTTAGGCATGCTACACATGCATCTTGCATATTCTAATAAAATAGAATAAAAACTGTATGAAACGCTCTTAAGCGTGCACATTGTAAAATAGCATATAAAGCACAAGTAAAAATGAACATTCAGCTTTCTGTCTGCTATGAGAGTACAAGAGGCACTTTGTTTACAAACCCTAAAGAAGCCATTCAATTCCTGTTTGCTGCACGTGAAACATTTAACCCGGCACTTTTTTCCTTTTTTATTACTTGGAAGCCTTTTTTACACATTTTCTATAAACCCACTACACATCTACAGGAATAGGTTGCCTGTAATTTTTTTTTAATTAACTTTCAGTTAAGTCCTCATTAATTTTCTACCACTTGTCCTTAATAATGTTGACAAAATAATATAATGATAAATGACACAATATGTTACTGCATATGTCAGCAGACTAAATTAGGAGCCTTTGTTTGTTTACTTACTACTAAAAGACAAGTTGTCTGGTATGTTCACTATTTTTTTAAGGACTTAACTGCAATAAGAAACATATGTTTTATGTACCCTAAGATTTTTTGTTAAAATAAAGCCAATAATGCAATTTTTTTGTGGTCCCCTTTCTTTAGAAAAGTACCGAAATAATTTTAGTACCAGTACCAAAATATTGGTATCGTTACAACACTAATTCAAACACGGTTTTACTGTTGAAACTGCATGTATTGTTACACTGGCCAAAATATTGGATATAGCTGTTAAATAAAACTTCAGCCTTGTTTTTAACACACCCCGCCTTCGTGACTCCCTGGAGCATTTTTAAAAAAGGATTGAAAATGGAAAAAGATGGGGGAAAAATACTTTTTTTTGTTTTAGTATGGATTTTGTTTGAGGACAAACATAACACAAACCTTCCCAATTGTTAGAAAGCTCACTGTTTAATATTTTTGTGTGTATGCTTCACTGATGACAGTATTTGGTGAACATCGTTTTGTCCTACTAATTTTGTCGGTTCTTGATCTCACCATGGTTTGTTTACATGTAAAATCTTCCACTCTTTCTTTGTCTCATTTTGTCCGCCAAACATTTTATGCTGTGCGTGAATGCACAAAGGCGCCCTTTGTCGACGTTATTGACTTGTTGGAGTGCTAATCAGGCTATTTAGGCTAGCTGTATGTACATATTGCATTATTATGCCTCATTTGTAGGTATATTTGAGCTCATTTAATTTCCTCTACTTTTTTATCCTCTTTGTATTGAATTTAGTCTCATGACATATTATCTGTATGTAATATTGGCTGCATATCAGATAGTTGTTTGTGTGCCATGTTGTTCCAGACCATAGCAAACGTTACCCAGCTTGCAAAGATTGTAATAAATCTATTAAAAGAAGACAGCCTGCCGTTTCCTTTAACTTGGACACACACATCTATACCTTTGGCCATTAAAAGCCAGTAATTTCCAGGATTTATCTCACCTTCTAAGTAGCCCCTGATTTACTAATGGTTTCCAATGTTGTAAAAATGTGTAGAATACATATTACATTTCAACATTTCTGTCAACAAAGTTTTGCGTCAGCCTGCGACACATAGTCATTTTGATAGTAGGTTATTATAGCTAATATAGACACTTACATCATGTGTTGCCTACATTACGGCTTTTCATTTTTTGCCGCTCCAGACAGATTTGTTTTTTGTATTTTTGGTCCAATGTGGCTCTTTCAACATTTTGGGTTGCCGACCCCTGACTTAGGCCAACTACACAACTGTATTCTAATGTTGGTCATTATGGTGGTACTTGGAGAGCCAAAAGTTTTCTGAGGTGGCACTTGTTGAAAAATGTTTGAGAACCACTGGGATGAAGGAAATGTTATTGTTGGGTGTATTAGAGGGTTTAGAGCAGGGGTCACCAACGCGGTGCCCGCGGGCACCAGGTAGCCCGTAAGGACCAGCTGAGTAGCCCGCTGGCCTGTTCTAAAAATAGCTCAAATAGCAGCACTTACCAGTGAGCTGCCTCTATTTTTTAAATGTTATTTATTTACTAGCAAGCTGGTCTCGCTTTGCTCGACATTTTTAATTCTAAGAGAGACAAAACTCAAATAGAATTTGAAAATCCAAGAAAATATTTTAAAGACTTGGTCTTCAGTTGTTTAAATAAATGCATACATTTTTTTACTTTGCTTCTTATAACTTTCAGAAAGACAATTTTAGAGAAAAAATACAACCTTAAAAATTATTTTGGGATTTTTAAACACATATACCTTTTTTACCTTTTAAATTCCTTCCTCTTGTTTCCTGACACTGTAAATCAATGTTCAAGTGAATTAATTTTTTTTATTGTAAAGAATAATAAATAATTTAGCTTCTGTTTTTTCGACGAAGAATATTTGTGAAATATTTCTTCAAACTTATTATGATTAAAATTCAAAAAAAATATTCTGGCAAATCTAGAAAATCTGTAGAATCAAATTTAAATCTTGTTTCAAAGTCTTTTTAATTTCTTTTAAAAATTTTGTTCTGGAGAATCTAGAAGAAATAATGATTTGTCTTTGTTAGAAATATAGCTTGGTCCAATTTGTTATATATTCTAACAAAGTGCAGATTGGATTTTAACCTATTTAAAACATGTCATCCAAATTCTAAAATTAATCTTAATCAGGAAAAATCACTAATGATGTTCCATAAATTATTTTTTTTATTTTTTCAAAAAGATTCGAATTAGCTAGTTTTTCTCTTCTTTTTTTCGGTTGAATTTTGAATTTCATAGAGTCGAAATTGAAGATAAACTATGTTTCAAAATTTAATTGTCATTTTTTTTTGTGTTTTCTCCTCTTTTAAACCGTTCAATTAAGTGTAAATATCATTAATTATTAATAATAACAGAGTTAAAGGTAAATTGAGCAAATTGGCTATTTCTGGCAATTTATTGAAGTGTGTATCAAACTGGTAGCCCTTCGCATTAATCAGTACCCAAGAAGTAGCTCTTGGTTTCAAAAAGGTTGGTGACCCCTGGTTTAGAGGATATTACCTGATTTATAAATGAATCAAAAGACCTCAGAAAGAAAGACAATATATATTGTAGACAGCAATTAACTGACTTAAAACATTTTTGGATTGAACAAATATTATATTGTAAACTTTAATTTGGTCTCTTGTTCTTATTTGGATGTTATCCACTAGTTATTATTGACATATTATTGGACCATGTGTGTTACTCCCTCTGAAGTCTTAATCAAGGCTCAAGTCACAGATATTTATTTCAGCCACGCCTTCTTCACGCCACCAACGTTGCCAAATGTGATGCTGTCAGAACTAATAAAATAAGAAAACAGAACTTACAATTAGTCTGACATCCAAGAAAATAAATACACATTGATTTCACATACATATCAGAAATAATCATACCTCATTGGCCTCATAAACTCCATAGGAATAACGTTTATTTTCAATCCGAGACGCCATTAACATCTTCTCCACCAAACACTTGTTGTCTCATGCTATTGATATCTTTGTTAAAAACATTTAAAGTGATTTAGGTAGCCCTTTTTTGTCTTTTTTTTTCTTTTTTTTTTTAAAAATATATTTTGTATTATTATTATTATTTGTTAATATTTAATACTCTATCTGTATTTGCTTCTGTTTTCTTTCCTTGTTGTTGAAAGTGCCTTGACTGTTGAGTGAATTATAATTGTATGTTTGTTGTTCAATAAAAAAAAAAAAATAAAAAAAAAAATAAAAAAACATGTCTCATGCTGCTTCCTTAATTCCGACACATATTAATTGTCCCCCCAACAATGTGACCAAACCGGAACAAAACAAAAATATTCCCCTCCGATTTACATGGGTTTTGGAACAAAAATAAAGTTAACATAAACTTGTATGAATTAACCTAATTAATGAATGGCTACTGCACTGTATGTGCACTTTGATAAAAACTGCAATTTATGCAATTTTAATATTGTTGTGTATTTTCAATCCTGTGCAATTTTATTGTGGATGTTAGATGCACCATAAAAGGACAACAGATGGAAATTAGCATGGTGCTACATCTGGTGCAGCCATCTTCTAAATCAAACCTGGGCAAATTAAGGCCCGGGGGCCACATGCGGCCCGTTGAGCTTTTCAATCTGGCCCACCGGACATTCCCAAATAATTTTTTGAGATCTTTAAGATGGAAAGTGTAGCTGCCATTATGATGTGCAGTCATGTTTTCTAACGACCGTGAGTCTTCAACTATACAACGTATTTCAATGGTTGGAATCTGCGCTTTGGGATGATTTACCAGTTACTATGGTAATCTAATTAGTTACTATGGTAATCTAATTAGTTACTATGGTCATCTAATTAGTTACTATGGTCATCTAATTAGTTACTATGGTAATCTACGTCACAGCAGCTCAGACGAGGCACCAAGCAGTGTGGGCGGGAAACGTTTCCACTGACGCGGAAGTAGATTTTCACAACAAAAATCTAAAGCTTAGTGATATATCAGATATATCAGATTGTAGGTGGGTTTATTTTGTTAATATTTCACTGTTTGTTGCATTTTTGTTGCGTTTCACTTGATTGTAAAATATGTTGATCGAAAAGGGGTGTGACGTTCATATTTTGTCACTATTCAGTGTTTTATCCTTCATAGAAAAATTTAAAATTCCATTATGTTTTTTAAGGTGGTCTGTCATAACGTTTTTAGCATTCAATCAGACATTATTGTGAGGTTTTTTATTAGTATTCCTAAAAATAGATATATACCGGCCCCCAGACACATTTTTTTTTCTAAATGTGGCCCCTGAGTCAAAATAATTGCCCAGGCCTGTTCTAAATGTAACTGCACATTGTCCTTCAAAATAAACAAATACAAACAAACCCAAGGAAATAACTTTTTAATAACATTATGGACCCCGACTTAAACAAGTTGAAAAACGTATTCGGGTGTTACCATTTAGTGGTCACTTGCACGGAATATGTACTGTACTGTGGAATCTACTAATAAAAGTTTCAATCAATCAAAAAAACTTTGAAATGATATAACAAATATACATGTTGCTTCTGTCAGCAGCTACAATGTTATTATTATTGTAACAAACTTTTCAGGATGTCCCAAGTTACCAGAGAATGTTAGGTAAGGAAGAGTTTTGTCCTTCCAGAGTTGCCGTAGGGCTGTGACGTAGGAGGTCTATAAAGGTGATTGTGGAAGAGAGAGAAAGGGAAAGATAACATTAAAGAAGTGGTGGAGACCGGACCTGTTGCTACACCCGAATTGTGGACGGACCGGAATTGTGAGAGACCGAGTGTTTGTTGAGTTTGAGTAAAGTGACGTCCGGCCTGTCGTGCCGTTTTGGTGTATTTAAAAAAATATATATAATTTTTTTCTTTTATTAACCCAACTGTAATCCGCCTTTAACCCACCGCCTCTGAGATTGGTGGGAAATATAATATTAGTATTGCCATATTATTATATTACAGTTTATTTGAGGTGCATGTCAGTATGTATACGTTGAAATTGCAAGGTAGGGCCCCTCCAGGTTATTATTTCCTAGCTAATGCTCATTGGGTATTTGTTTAAAAACAAATATGCGATGTTATTATTACAGGTGGCTCCTGGAAAAATAGGCAACCTGCAGTGGTTATTTTTCTTCCCCACTAGGGGGCAGTGGCACCCCACTGAGGGCTGCTGACACACTCCTGGTAAGTTTGCAGCAGGCTGAGCTAAATATTAATGAGCCACGGTGAGTAATGAAGGTTTGAAGAGGGGAGGACGTTTTGTTATTGATGCAAATCTGTTGTCTTTCATTTGCTGAGTTAGTACCTTTTTGGGAAGAAAGGTGTGTTGACACTCTTACTAGGAGATCATTTACCCTGCTGTGTGTGTGCTGGAGCTTTCTCTCACTTGTGTTTTTTAGGCTGAATCTCCCCTGCTGTTGCTTTGTTTGGACTTGACTTGTGAACACTGTGCACAAATGTTGTGATTTTGCAGCAATTCAAGTTGTCGTCATCCACATTGCGCATCCATTGTGTTTGCATGTGTGTACAAGTGTTGGAAGAAAAGGAAGAGTGTGTATGATGTCTAGAGTGAGGATCATATTGAGCCGGGGGGTAGGTGAAGCTATTGTAAACAATGGATCTGACAGAATCTAGGCCCTCACATCTCTACCTTCATGCGAGGCCGGGGGAGGCGACAGAGGAACCCCAGGGCACGCTCACCTCACTGACCAACTGTCTTTGTACCTCCTCATTCCAGGGGCTTCTTCGGTTTGAGGGGAGGAGGACGAGGCGATGATGCCCTGCACCTCCTGTTGTTCTTAGAGAGGCATTGGAACTCACCCATTAAAACAGAGGGGACCAGGTAAACATAAAACAACACAGTGCGGGATAACATTTTGGGTGATTACATTTATAAATGAGTAGAAAATATGCTAAATCTTGCATGAGACTGTTCAAATAAATGTGGCGCTTTACTGGACAAGGCGCCTTATTTTGTAACATAAAGGGGCTGTTTGCAAATTGTTAAAATTTTTCAAACCAAAATATAAAACAAGAACACCACTGGCTAGCTTATGTTACCTTTAGTATTTTAGCAGAACATATATATTTTTAAGGTGTCTATATTGTTCATAATTACTATGGTTGTACGGTATACCGGTATTAGTATAGTACTGTGATACTAATGAATCATATTCGGTACTATACCGCCTCTAAAAAATACCGGGAATCCTGGATATTGGATTGATACCCAAATTTGTGGTATCATCCAAAACTAATGTAAAGTATCAAATAACAGAAGAATAAGTGATTATTACATTTTAACAGAAGTGTAGATAGAACATGTTAAAAGAGAAAGTAAGCAGATATTAACAGTAAATGAACAAGTAATCAAATCAAATCAACTTTATTTATAAAGCACATTTAAAATGTACCACAGGGGTAGCCAAAGTGCTGTACAATGGGCAGGTTAAAAGATAACAAGAAAAAACGAGCAAACACAACACAACACAAACATAGCACGATAAAAAAATAAATAAAACATAGAAACAGGTTCACAGCAGGTGCATTATGGGACGCCATAACAGGATGGAGATCACAGAGTTTTAAAGGCCATGGAATAAAAGTGTGTTTTTAAGAACGATTTAAAAACAGGAAGAGAGGAGGCCTGTCTAACACTCAAAGGTAAGTCGTTCCAGAGCTTGGGAGCAGCAGCGGCGAAAGCTCTGTCACCTCTAAGCTTCAGCCTTGTGTCAAGGACCGTCAACAGCAGCTGATTGGCTGATCTTAGGGATCGGGGGCGGGGGGGCAGTAAGGCTGAAGGAGGTCGGAGAGATATGTTGGAGCGAGGTTGTTTAGACATTTGAAAACAAATAGTAGGAGTTTAAAGTTGATTCGGTAGTGCACAGGGAGCCAGTGAAAGGACGCCAGTATAGGGGTGATGTGCTCACGCCTGCGGGTCTGTGTTAGCAGACGAGCAGCAGAGTTCTGCACGAGCTGCAGGCGGGCGAGGGAGGCCTGGCTAAATCTAAAGTAGATTAATAATTCATTTTCTACCACTTGTCCTTAATAATGTTGACAAAATAATAGAAATGGAAATGACACAATATGTTACTGCATACGTCAGCAGACTAATTAGAAGCCTTCGTTTGCTTACCGTATTTTTCGGAGTATAAGTCGCTCCGGAGTATAAGTCGCATCGGCCGAAAATGCATAATAAAGAAGGAAAAAAAACATACATAAGTAGCACTGGAGTATAAGTTGCATTTTTTTGGGGAAATTTATTTGATAAAGCCCAACACCAAGAATAGACATTTGAAAGGCAATTTAAAATAAATAAAGAATAGTGAACAACAGGCTGAATAAGTGTAAGTTATATCAGTGGTACCGGTACGCACAAGAAATTAAAAAAAAAAATATATATTTTTTTTTTTATTGAATCAACATAAAAAACACAAGATACACTTACAATTAGTGCACCAACCCAAAAAACCTCCCTCCCCCATTTATACTCATTCACACTCATTCGCACAAAAGGGTTGTTTCTTTCTGTTACTATTTCTGGTTCCTACATTGTATATCATTATAGATCAATACAGTCTGCAGGGATACATGATTGTATTTTTTTATGACAAAATTTAAAAAAAAAAAAAAAAAAACATCCCCCCCCGGTCCGTGGGACAAATTTTCAAGCGTTGACCAGTCCGCAGTTACAAAAAGGTTGGTGACCACTGCATTATATGACGCATAAATAACCAACTGAGAACGTGCCTGGTATTTAACGTAACATATTATGGTAAGAGTCATTCAAATAACTATAACATATAGAACATGCTATAGGTTTACCAAACAATCTGTTACTCCTAATCGCTAAATCCGATGAAATCTTATACGTCTAGTCTCTTACGTGAATGAGCTAAATAATATTATTTGATATTTTACGGTAATGTGTTAATAATTTCACACATAAGTCGCTCCTGAGTATAAGTCGCACCCCCGGCCAAACTATGAAAAAAACTGCGACTTATAGTCCGAAAAATACGGTACTTACTAATAAAAGACAAGTTGTCTTGTATGTTCACTATTGTATTCATTGACAAAATTTCAATAAGAAACATATGTTTGATGTACCCTAAGATTTTTGGTTAAAATAAAGCCAATAATGCAATTTTTGTGGTCCCCTTTATTTAGAAAAGTATCGAAATACATTTTGGTACCGGTGTCAGTACCAACATATTGGTATCGGGACAACATTAATTATTACTAATTATATCGAATAACATTTGACCAGGAATTTGCCTGGCGTTCAGGCTTCTCACTCACCGCTAGGGATGGGTATTGAATTCGGTACTTTTATAGATATCACGTCTCTATCACATCTCATAAAATCAAACATTGCCGTATTTCGATATCTTTGTTGCTTGTGACGTCACGACCAGTTGTAGACTCGGCCAGGCTAAAACAAGCACTCAAGCAGCACTCAGAGCGGACTCAGTCGGACTGCCTCTATTTAATGTTACTATTTTCCATGCCAACAAAGCAAGTATACCTTATAGAACACACTGGAATGTTAGGTAAGGCTCCACTTTACAAAATGCGCTAGCATTTGCTATACATATACTACTGAATAGCAATAGCTTCGTAATTTAAAAAAATACTTACAGTATACACATTTTGTAGGGCACAACACAACACTAGATTCAGCTTAATTGGGGTGGCGTGCCAGTAACTTGAACATTCCAGGTTCAATTCCAGCCTCCGCCATCTAAGTCACAAGTTGTGTTCTTGGGCAAGAGACTTTATGCTCCCAGTGCCACCCAAACTGGTTTAAAAATGTAGCTTGAAAAACATGTTGATAATGTAAAAGTAAAGTGCTTTGTGTTTCTAGAGAAAAAGCGCTATCTAAATATAATTCACTACTACTACCTGGCGAGGCGACACACTGTGGTTCAGAGTAGTGTATAGAGCAGTGGTTCTTAGCCTTGTTGGAGGTACCGAACCCCACCAGTTTCATATGCGCATTCACCGAACCCTTCTTTAGTGAGAAATAAAATGCTGTTTTTTTTTTCAAATTCAAGACAAAGTTATATGTTGTTGGTAACACTTTAATATGGGGAACATATTCTAAGTAACAAAGACATCATTTAGAGTTATTTGGTTAGGGTTAGGGTTAGAGGGTTAGGGCCAGGGTTAGAGGGTTAGGGTTATAATAAGGCCATGCCGAATAAGGCATTAATAAGTACTTAATAATGACTAGTTAAGAGCCAATATATTACTAATTTGTATGTTAATAAGCAACTAAATAATGGTGAATATGTCCCCCATACTAAAGTGCTACCATGTTTTTTTTACTGGTGCACAAAATGAACCATGCATGAACATCACCTTGTTCAAACAACAAAACCAACACAGTGCATAAACTCAAAACAAATTACACACCGGCAAATCAGTGTGACTTCTGGTGTTGCCGTATCCGTAATACGCCGATAGGGAGAAGTTTTTATTTACACGATGAGTCGGGTGTGTTTTGACCTCCGCCGAACCCCTGAGGCCGACTCACCGAACCCCTAGGGTTCGACCAAACCCAGGTTAAGAACCACTGGTATAGAGAGAGTATGAACAACCTGGGTGCAAGCCATCCCAATGATTGGTTAACAGGCACTCACGTGACTACAGGGCGCCATGTTACATACCAGTTTAAAGCCGCATCCAAACGACACTGCACTGCCTCATTATTCATTTATTTTAATTGAAGAGTGTTTGCCGTGTCAACATGCTCTGTTGTGCGGCATGGGGATGCACCACTCGCAAACAATTGCATAAGTTTCCCCGCAACCCAGAAAGGGGAAAAATATGGGAAGTGGAGGTTCGCTAGGAAGGCTGGAGAGCCAATAAGAACAATTTATTGTGCAAGGTAAGCAAGCATACATACACATGGAAAACGTGGTATATCGCACTCTCATTAATGTTGAAGTAATACACTTTGCCTGGCAAAACTTTGCTTTAAAATCGCACCTTTTCTGCATGTGTCACCAAAAATCTAAATAAACCTATACATATAAAAGTGTAAAAAACATGTAAAAAGTAGCATTAGTTCAGTATTCAAGTTAATATGGTGATAATGAAATTAGGAAACCATGACTCGTGATAGCAAAACCTATTAAAAATATTTCAAAAAGGCAAAAATAAAAGCAAAGGGCATACAGTATATAGCGCAAACAATACATTGAAGGCAGACACCAGAGTTGACATACTGCACACAAAAGTCATAATTCCTCCGCAATTGTTGGTCCAAAGCTCATGAGTCCAAAATGAGGGTAATACCTTTTATTTGTGGTTTTGTATTTTGTGACGTACATTTTGCCGACTGGAGCGTGTTAGCCACTGGTCATTAAACATGTAGCGGTGGAGTGCATCAAACACGGCCGCAGAATTGCCCCGAAATTAATATATATTTTACTTTAACAAAATAAAAACATGTTTTATTGTAAGTTCATGAGCTGGAGTATATTTAGAACTATAGACTTTTTATTTTGGTTTTATTTCGTCAAGAAAACTCTAACCTTAGAACGACTCAATTACATGCATCCGGGCACAGTCCACCACGTCTTGGGTACCAAACACGGCGCCTCTCGTTTAATTGTCCATACTCTCTCTATACGACTCTGCTGTGGTCTATACACTAATGGCATCTCATTTTTTGGAAATGCAACTGCATGCAAATTGCAAAGTCTGCTGTACAATACTTGCAAATCAAACCCAAAAGTGTCAGAAATCAAGATATAACAAATAGACGGCACAGTCATTATAAGCTCACTGTTAAACGTTAAATCAAAAAATGTTATTTTATTTATTTAAAAAAATAATATTTACTAACACATGAACACACACAAAAGTACAGAAATTTGTTACCGTTGAGTATCGGTATCGATTCCCAGGTACCAGGAATTGGTGCTGTATCGATTCTAATGTGAAAGGTACCCATCCCTAGTCACCGCTGGCTTGTCCACACAAGGAGCGCAAACACACACACACATTCACACTCACTTACACAAAAAAAGTCCCACAGAAGCAACAATTTGCAATATTGTTGTTGTAACGATAGAATATACATTTAATGATAGCTAATGTTAGCTATGCCAATTGCTATCATTAGCTGAATAATGCACGGTAGGTAAAGGTGTAGTTACATCATTAAGTGCTGAAAGTGGTAAGAAGGCAGGAATTAATGCTTAAAACCCTCTGGGGACATTTCATTGGGATTATATTTAAAGCCAAACAGGACATAAACATATTTAAGGGTGTAAAAAAACATTTTTGATTCTTTTTTTTACTTTTTTGGTCAGAATTTCCAATAAACTTCAGTCCGAAACAAAAATGTCTAACATGTAATGTTTTTTATTTTAAATATTTACTCATTCGAAGGTCTTTTGATGAGATAGTGTCACAGGTTTAAATGAGTTAAATAACTTATGTTATGCAAATGCATACTAATTGACTAACTGACATAATTTGATCAAAAGACTGTTAAAGGGTTCAAATGAAACAAATAACAAAACTTTACATGATTGGTATTTTTGTTCCGGGTTTACGTTGATTGGGAGATTTGAGCAAATGTTCAGAACCAATTAATAGTGATAAACTAGGTGGTATTAGTGATATTATTATTATTATTTTTATAACGTTTTACTTTTTTCTATGGGTAAAATCTGCACTGAAACCAAAGCAATTCTTATCTGATGTTGTCTTATAAAGACAAGTGATTTAATTTAAATGTCTCTAAAAAGGAAATTGGAAAACATTTTTTCTCTGATCCATGTGGTGTGGCCTGTTATTTTCCACCTTTGACCCCTGTTGACTCATGTTGTTGCTACTCGTTTGAAAAGCATCGCTCTGTTATGTTGCTTTTAGAGGTGAAGCTTCTAATCTTTCTCCGTGCGCCTTTTCTCCCCTCTTCAATCACTTCTTCACTACCGTTTTCTCCTCTTCCCCTCTCGCAGGATGAAACTGTGGGGGAGGACAGTTCGGCCTTTGCAGGTGGCCTACGTCGTTGCCTTGGCGATGCTCTGCGTTGACCCCGTGTCCGCTGGCAACCGCAGCCATCGGGGATCGACAGGTACGCCGGGTCTCGCTCGGAGTCCCTTTTCACTAACACCACAACAGGTTAATTACACCGTCAGACGGCTGACATGTTTTATGAGGCTGAGCCGTCCCACATCTCCTTCCCTTTGACATGATGTAATCTAGACAAGCCCTCATTTTGGGCTTAGATGCAAACAGTCTTGGCAAATGCTCAAGTCCGTACGAATGCAAATGGCACTTAAGCTGTCAGCAGATGTCAACACAAATATATCAGTGTGGGTGTGATATGATCTACTGAGAGTGCTTGCAGATGTCCAACAATTCAGAGGTGCTGTCGCCATCGCTCAGTCCGCCCTTCAGTGGTCGAGGTCTTGATTGAGATTATCTACCACGACGCCATAACTTCTGATCTTATGCATCGTTATTGCCAGCGCTTACATTAATATGTATGGCTTAACCGCCTTCAGTCAAATCATGACGCTCATAAACTGAATACATTCTTACTTTATTAAATGTGCAAAAGTCTAGTATAATAATAAATCAGTAGAATGATAGCTGCTGAATTAGAATTAATGAGTGTTGGCCGCAGGGACAGTTGTGTCTCGTTGGCAACAACCTTAATTATGACAATTTCCTTAATTATCTGCTGCTTTCTTTGCTTCCGCCACTTGCATTTCGCAAGGTGACCCTTATTTGCTGTCGAAATGCGACCAGCCTGCAGTCCGGGCAGTGAGTGATGGTATTAGTTTTCCTTTTGATCGAGAGGAGGCAGTCTGCTTACGGCAGGGACACCACTAATTGCAGGCCCTGTGTATTGTGAAGGTCATGGGGGCCCACCCCCTTATTAGTCACCCAAGATGACTCGCTCCAAAACCGACTGCTGCTTTCTAGTGAGCGTTTACTCTAATTGATGGAGTTTTAAGGCCTGTTGAGTATCAACATCATGTGCACAAAGTTGCTTCAGGCTTGAAAATAATTGTATTTTCTTTATGACTACTCGATAAGTTCCTTATTATTAAAAAATAGATTTGCTCAGTTTTTTTGTGACAGTTTAGTAAACATTCTTTGGATACACAATGCAGCTGAGGTTCTATCAGCTACCACAGGGTGGCTCCAAAGGTCAAAAAATGCTGTAATTATACTTTGTATTTACTGAGGAAGAGTCAGTTTATTTATATTGTGAAATAGAACCATTCATCCATTTCGTACCGCTTGTCCCTTTCGGGGTTGCGGGGGTGCTGGAGCCTATTCCAGCTGCACTCGGGCGAAAGGCAAGGTACACCCTGCTCAAGTTGCCACCTCATCACAGGGCCAATGCATAGACAAACAACCATAGACAATCGGGAAAAAAAAAATACTGCTGTCAAATTTTTTTTTTTTTTTTCATTAAATTATTTGCACTTTTTAATTTGGATTAAAGAAGAGTCAGTTTGTTATTTTTATTGTGAAATAAAACCATATAACAATAAATAGAAATATCGCTGTCAAATTATACATTTTATTACATGTACATTACATTTTAATACAAGTTATTTCCAGTTTTGAATTTGGATTAATAATAATAATAATAATACCTGGGATTTATATAGCGCTTTTTCTAAGTACCCAAAGTCGCTTTACATGTTAAAAATTATTTAACTATTAACTATGATTACTTTCTTGCATAACTTAAATTAAGTTTAAAAAAGGCCCCAACATTTAGACACAAATGTAATTTTATCATCAGAATGTCATCCAGAAACTTCTTTTAAAAATGTTTTACTTGAATGCACGCCATTTATTTCTTCAAAACTTAGTAACAGTTTTATTCAAAATACAGTCAGGGTGTATTGAAGAATGATATTTGCATACCAGTCAGAGTCTTCTCACTCATATTTGCACTGACACACACACACACACACACACACACACACACACACACACACACACACACACACACACACACACACACACACACACACACACACACACACACACACACACACACACACACACACACACACACACACACACACACACACACACACACACACACACACACACACACACACACACACACACACACACACACACACACACACACACACACACACACACACACACACACACACACACACACAACCCTAGCCCATTGATCAGATCACCGACAGTATAATAACCTATGCCCCTTTTCAAGCAACCATTAAGGTAAAGGAGCAATTATATGATTTTACACAAAATATGTGTATATACATGAATAATACATTTATTTTTTTGTAATTAATGACATTAATTAACTCTTTATTTTTGACCGCGCTAAGAAAAATGCAAGCTCATCATGCAGGCCTCGCCAATGTGAACGTGAAAATATGCTCCCTGAAAGAATGTAAATTCATAGACTAAAACATGTCACACAAATTAGTGGGCTTGTAATAAGAATAGTCTTTGATGCAAGTCAAAATAATCTTCTGTTGACCATTTAACACTTAGAGCAATAGTTACCAAACTTTCACAGTCCCAAACCTCTTTAGATATTTTGTCATGGTCTGTCATGACTGTTTTGGACTTTTATTGTATTTAGTGCGTGTGCCTCACAATACGAAGGTCCTGGGTTCGATCCTGCGCTCGGGATTTTTCTGTGTGGAGTTTGCATGTTCTCCCCGTGACTGCGTGGGTTCCCTCCGGGTAGTCCGGCTTCCTCCCACCTCCAAAGACATGCACCTGGGGATAGGTTGATTGGCAACACTAAATTGACCCCAGTGTGTGAATGTGAGTGTGAATGTTGTCTGTCTCTCTGTGTTGGCCCTGCGATGAAGTGGCGACTTGTCCAGGATGTACCCCGCCTTCCGCTCGAATGCAGCTGAGATAGGCTCCAGCACCCCCGCAACCCCGAATGGGACAAGCAGTAGAACATGGATGGATGGATTGTATTTTCCTGTGTTTTGTAATTGTTCCTGTTTGCGCTCTTATTTCTTAGTTCTACTTCCTTTTTTGGCATGTCAGGCGGTGACTTTGCCCCTCCTCACAGGTTCCTGGTTAGCAAATAGGAAGCTTACCTGTTCCCAATTGCCAATCAGGAAGGTTTATCTTCCAGCGCTGGTTCGTTTTTTTGTACATGCTGCATTGTACATTCTGTTTGTGTGTTTTTGCTATTTTGCCTTGCCTTGGCAAATATTTTTCTGTGTTGTTCCACTGTTGCGGCCACACTAGTGCTTCCTGACTTCCCTTATAAAAGGACTTTTACCTGCATGTCACTATAATACCTGGGATTTATATAGCGCTTTTCTAAGTACCCAAAGTCGCTTTACATGTTAAAAACCCATCATTCATTCACACCTGGTGGTGGTAAGCTACTTTCGTAGCCACAGCTGCCCTGGGGTAGACTGACGGAAGCGTGGCTGCCAATTTGCGCCTACGGCCCCTCCGACCACCACCTATCATTCATTCACCGGTGTGAGCGGCACCGGGGGCAAGGGTGAAGTGTCCTGCCCAAGGACACAACGGCATGGTAAGAGGCGGGGAGCGAACCTGCAACCCTCAGGTTTCTGACACGGGCGCTCTACCCACTACGCCACGCCGCCCCAATATATACCTCTCTCTGCATTCTGGGGACACACCAACAATGCCAAGTCGCACCATGACATATTTGATACATCACTTCAAAAAATCATAAACCTGTAAGCACACACAACATCTTACTCTCAATTATTTATTATCGGTTTGGTATATTTAATTAGTTAGTACAACATGATTTCATTTATTTTTGGGAAAAAGTAAATCTTTACAAACGAACATGTCCTCCCTTTTTTGACCCTTCATGAATTTAAAAAATAAAATACAGACTATAAAACGCAAATGAACGCAAAATATTTTGTATAATGTTGACGTTGCTTGGGAACACTGAAAAAATTAGCAATCAAATAGTGGGTGAGTGACCGTCCCAGGATTAAGATGATTTTACACAAAATATGTGGATTCTAAATATGAACATAAGCATACGGCAAGACATTATAAACAAGCCATATTTATGGCAACATTTCCTTCATATAGTTTCGAAGATTCCCTGCCGTCTTCCTAACAATCTAGTCAAAGCTGGTGAGGAAAGGGGCCAGCCAGTGACTTTGGTGAATTAAAGATTTTAAAATCAAACATTCTTCCCCTCCGTGGTTTAATTTTTAGGTGGAACAACTGCGTCTGTCTACAACAGGGAGAGACGTTTCCTCCTTGTCCACCCCCAATCAGTTAATCAATTCAAATGTATTTACATCGTCCTTATTCACCAGTGTCTCAAAGAGCTTCACAAACTCACAACAACATCCTCTGATCTAAACCCACATCCGGGCCAAGAAAAACTCAAAAGACCCCAGTTGAGGAAAAAGAAGAAACCGTGTGAACGGAGCGCAGATGTAAGGACAGAGTATCTGCAGGTCATTAAAAAGCAATAATAATAATAATTTTAATAATTATTAAATGGATTTTGCGAAAATAAGGCCTTAATTGGCAAAGAATCAAACACAATGTTCAAATCACAAAATTTTTTAGGCGTGGCCCGATAGTCAATAGGTCAACTTATTGAACGATAAATGAAAATGAACTTGATAAATTTGTTCAATAAATTTCTACAACTTTGTTTCTTTTCTTTGTCTCTGCCTTTCAAACTGGATGCAAGCAGTCTCACACTGTACATCGCTCTCAGTACCTGAGCATGTTTATTTGACAGTAAAATAAAATGAGCACGTTGAAGCCTTTTGTGAGTCATTCACAGTCTTTGTTTTGGTATGAGCAGGCGGGACTGCGAGCTTGCACACAGAATACGCTAGTTGCGACTCGCTAGTGAGAAGCACTGCTACGTGACAAAAGTTTGGAGGAAAAAGATGATTATCAAGCCAATTGTCCCTTTATGAGAATAATTCATCTTCAAACTGAATGAGCAACATGGTCTTTCCCGTCAATATCCAGCTCATTCAAGAATTGTAAAATTAGTTTTTTTATGTTTCACTTTATCAAATGCTTTGGAATAGTCTATAAAACAGGTATACATCCCCTTGCACTTTTATTGATCTTCCCATTAACATACGGAGTGTTAATATAGCATTTATGGTTCCCTTGTCTAAAGGAAATCTGAATTGCGTGGTCGAAAGCTCTATATGTATCTAATTCCTTGCTCTTGCCGTCAGTACTCCAAGAAAAAAAATTCTGGTATGACTCACAAGGCTTATCATTCTATGTTGATCACAGTCTGTGGCTACTGTGTTTTTTGGCAGAGAAATTAAAATATATATATTTTTATATATATAAATGGAATTTGCCCGTCGTCGTAAATGATGTTTAATAATTTTGTCAACTCTGATGTTCCAATTTCTTGGAGTGCTTGTATGACTTCAATAACTTTATAAGCCTATGCAGTTTGTTATAGTCACTTTTGTTTTGTTTTGATACTCTCTGTGTGTCCATTAAATACAGATTTTCTTGAGTCATCCATTTATTGAGGAACAAGTTTCTCCTGGTTTGCATCTTTTACATTTGTCTTCTGCATTTGTAAATGTGTGTAACATTTTAAATTTGTTTGACATTGATACATAGCGAAATCATTTAAAACATCTTGGTCTTTTTTAAATATTTGGCACTGCAATTTTGGAGTTCTTTTATATTTTTGGATGTTTTTGAGTCTCACTTTCGTGACTGCTCTAACCTGACTGATCACAACCACTGTCCACCCTTGACATGGACTTTGAATCTAGGGTTGAGTTTTTGAACCGCTCTTCAATTAATTTGAAATCTGTTTGGTTTCTAACTTTATCACCGGGGCTGTTCCATGACCAGCATCTCCTTGGATGGTTCTGAAACCAAGTGTTGGTGATGATACATTTTTTCTTTTAAATTTTGTCAAATGTTATGCTTTTGGCTATTTATAATAAGGATATGCAGTAAGACATGGGCTTTACATTTGTTTTAGGTTGCATTGAAAAGCATTATATTAGATTTGCTGATACCTACAGAAACCCTGAGCGACCCCCCCCTGCCAGGGTGATCGGCTGCAATGGATGTTGAGTGGTTATAATTATTGAATTGTAAGATAATTAGATATTGTGGGAGTCAGTCCATCGGGAAGCCAACAGATAGTCATTGGGGGATCTAAATCCAGGCTCAGCCAGGTCAGCTACACAGGGACGTCCACAGCTGGCGGCTGCTATCAGGAGTTATCCGCCTAGCTTCTGGACTTCTGACTCCAAATGTCATCTTACCACAGTGACATTTTGTCTCTTGCAAAAAGAAGCAAGCTCATCATTTTTGACCGACAGGGAAGCAACAAGTGGCTGGCCAACTAGGTGTTCCTTATTTGTTTTTTCAGGGAGCTGGCAATTAACAGAGTTATGATTTAGATTTAGATTTTAGATTTAGATTTATTGGTCCCCTTGGGGAAATTCATTGTCACTGCCGTACATTTGAACAATAGACATTACACATCACAAAAAATAACAAAAAGACATCATACATGACCAACACACATTTACAGGCTTGTCAGACAGGTCGGCCGGGCCTGCTGTTAAGGGCGGCTATAGCTGCAGGGATAAGGCTTTTCTTGAGGCGAGCCCTCCGGAATTTGATAGTTCTGTACCTGCGTCACATCAAGCTGTGTGCGTTAGGAGTTATCCTACACACATATTTTGTAGAAATGTAGTCGTCATGGCAAGTGAACATAAGCATTAACAGGAGAAAGACACAGCTGTTTGATGAATTGCATGATGTTCTCGCTCGCCTGTCTCTGTCAGAATACATCAATCGGTTGGACAAGCCATCACTTCAAGGTGCCTTGGCTTGTTCCCTGCCGAGTTCTGGTTGTCACCCCCCTGCCCTACGTTCCTGTTGCACACTGCAGGAAGAGAAGCATTAAGCCATGCTTGAGAAATCTCTTCATCTGCGTGTGGCATGCTCTATCCCTTTGTAGTGTTCATAACCGAATACTTTAAAAGCAACATGTGGGCAGCAGGATATCGACCTTTTCAACACATGCATCTTAAGTAGAGGACTACTGATAAGCAGCAGCACTCCAAACTATTGGATGGAAGACACATCTGAGGGGACTCACATGCTGCTGTGCACCAGTAGTACATGTTAATTTCTGAATTCTTTCAATTGAAAATTGCCCCAAGTGTTTCCGAAAGAGCAGCAATCAATTTGTGGTGGAAGGGGTGTGGCGCCTAAATTACATAATCCAGGGTGCCCATTAGGTCGATCGCCAGCTACCGGTGCATAGTGGAGGGTGTGTTGGTGTATCGCCAGCCAGGCATTAAAATCATAGACCTAAAATTTAGCGGTCATCAATTTTCACTTTGACGTCACTTGATTAATTTACGGCACCCGAGGATCTCGTGATATGACGCTGGTAAAAAATAAAACGTCTGGCACGAACGCAAGAAGCACTTATTATTTCAACACTCTATCGCCGTACCTGCTGTCAAGACTGTAGAGATTAACCGCACAGTTCCTGTCTTCACAATAAAAGGGCTGCTCCATCCATATAGCGCTAACAAAATATGGGTCTCCCAACAGCCTAAAACAATGCAAGCATATGGCATTTTTCTTTGAGAAAAGCAAAATGCCGCCCAGAATGCTATGACACCAGACGCTCGCTGGCCCACCACTTTGAGCCCTGCATAGTTAACCAGGTGGACGTGACGTCAGGTGAATACAACTATATATATATATGAAGATGTATACATATATATACTGTATATACATATATGAAGATATATACATATATATGTATATACATTTTATATATATATATATATATATATATATATATATATATATATATATATATATATATATATATATATATATATATATATATATATATATACCGTAATTTCCGGACTATAAGCCGCTACTTTTTCCCCTCGTTCTGGTCCCTGCGGCTTATACAAGGGTGCGGCTTATTTACGGCCTGTTCTTCTCCGACACCGACGAAGAGGATTTCGGTGGTTTTAGTACGCAGGAGGAAGACGATGACACAATGATTAAAGACTGACTTTTCATATACCGGTAGGCTGGTTATTTTGATAACGTACAGGTGAGCACTTTGTATTACTTTGCACCGTTGTATTATTTGTACTCTGCACGAATGCTGTTCGCCATGTCAAAGATGTGAAAGTTTGATTGAATGATTGAAAGATTTATTGTTAATAAATGGGACGCTTTGCGTTCCCAAACAGTCATCTCTGTCCCGACAATCCCCTCCGTGGTAGCAGGAACCCCTATATACTACGGTAATTACACATCAAAACCCTGCGGCTTATAGTCGGGTGCGGCTTATATATGGAGCAATCTGTATGTTCCCCTAAATTTAGCTGGTGCGGCTTATAGTCAGGTGCGGCTTATGGTCCGGAAATTACGGTATATATATATATATACTACTGTTCAGAAGTTTGGGGTCACATTGAAATGTCCTTATTTTTTAAGGAAAAGCACTGTACTTTTCAATGAAGATAACTTTAAACTAGTCTTAACTTTAAAGAAATACACTCTATACATTGCTAATGTGGTAAATGACTATTCTAGCTGTAAATGTCTGGTTTTTGGTGCAATATCTACATAGGTGTATAGAGGCCCATTTCCAGCAACTATCACTCCAGTGTTCTAATGGTACAATGTGTTTGCTCATTGGCTCAGAAGGCTAATTGATGATTAGAAAACCCTTGTGCAATCATGTTCACACATCTGAAAACAGTTTAGCTCGTTACAGAAGCTACAAAACTGACCTTCCTTTGAGCAGATTGAGTTTCTGGAGCATCACATTTGTGGGGTCAATTAAACGCTCAAAATGGCCAGAAAAAGAGAACTTTCATCTGAAACTCGACAGTCTATTCTTGTTCTTAGAAATGAAGGCTATTCCACAAAATTGTTTGGGTGACCCCAAACTTTTGAACGGTAGTATATATATATATATATATATATATATATATATATATATATATATATATATATATATATATATATATATATATATATATATATATATATATATATATATATATATATATATATATATATATATATATATATATATATATATTAAGATTAAAGATTAAAGATTAAAGTACCAATGATTGTCACACACACACTAGATGTGGTGAAATTTGTCCTCTGCATTTGTCCCATCCCCTTGGGGAGCAGTTTTGGTGATTTAACCCCCAACTCCAACCCTTTGTTGCTGAGTGCCAAGCAGGGAGGTTACGGGTCCCTCCCATTTTTATAGTCTTTGGTATGACTCGGCTGTGATTTGAACTCCAACCTACCGTACATACAGATATGATTTTATATAATTAATAAGTCTACCCTGGCAGTCCGTGGGTATACCTCAAATTTATTAAAATATGTCCACGGCGCAGACACGCTGCCTCCGCTCCTTACAAGCCTGTGCATATTTCTGGTGTTAATGTGTATGTAAGTGTGTTGTAGTGGTCATTTTTCCCATGGTCTGTGAACACATCGTCGCGGCAGAGAATAAACAAGTGTTGTGTGCCTAGGAGTGAAGCACAGAGGAAATACTTGTTGGAAATGGGCCCGTTGTTAGCATAAAATTGGCCATAAAAGCTAAAAAGAGCAACAGACTTTGTTTTCTTCTGGACGCTACAATACATTATATTACTTTATTTTGTTAGGTGTGGGGGCTAATATAAAGCCCGTACATTAAGGAGAAACCTGAAACGCAGTTAACTCGGAAGTATAGCGTAGCGCTTTAATTTTGAAGCTGGAAAAGTGTGTGATTGGTTTTAGAAAGTGTCTTGACAGGTTTTGATGTTGGATCGACTGTTTGCAAAAAAAACAAAACCTTTCTACACCCTGCAGACCGTCTTTAATTTCTGTTGAGCTTTTATGTCATCTTACTTACTAAAGCAACCACAGTAACAATCTAAATGTTATAGTATCACTGCACCTTAACCGTAATCTGAACACAGAAGTGAAGTACCACCCACCTCTAGAAGATGTGTGCAGCAGGCGTTTACTGCAGGGATGTTGCCTCTTCTCACGGCGAAAAATAGTCCTTTTTTGTCGAGAGAGAAACTTGCCACGGCTTTGAACCTGATATTTCTATAAGGTTGACTTTCCCTTGTCAATTAGTGGTGTTATTAAAATTTATAATTAACGCGTTATCGCGATAACTTTGACAGCCCTAATATATACACACATATATATATATACACACACATATATATATATATATATATATATATATCCATCCATCCATCCATTTTTTACTGTTCCATTCAGAGTCGCGGGGGTGCTAGAGTCTATCTCAGAAGGCGGGGTACACCCTGGACAAGTGGCCACCTCATCGCAGGGCCAACACAGATAGACAGACAACATTCACACACTAGGGGCCAATTTAGTGTTGCCAATCAACCTATCCCCAGGTGCATGTCTTTGGAGGTGGGAGGAAGCCGGAGTACCCGGAGGGAACCCACGCAGTCACGGGGAGAACATGCAAACTCCACACAGAAAGATCCCGAGCTCGGGATGGAACTCAGGACCTTCGTATTGTGAGGCACATGCACTAACCCCTGTTCCACCGTGCTGCCTTATATATATATATATATATATATATATATATATATATATATATATATATATATATATATATATATATATATATATATATATATATATATATATATATATGTATATATATGTATATATATATATATATGTATATATATATATATATGTATATATATGTATATATGTATATATATATGTATATATATATATATATATATATATATATATATATATATATATATATATATGTATATATATATATATATATATATATATATATATATATATATATATATATGTGTATATATATATATATGTATATGTATATATATATATATATATAAATATATATATATATATAAATATATATATATATTGTATGTCATAATAATGATGATAAGAAAGCTAGTTCTTTGATTTATAAATAAGGGTTGGGAGTAAATATGGTTCACTTCTTCCCACTCCTTTTTGGTTATGAAAAAAAACCTAACCATTATGTATTGTTTTCATTTGTTATGTGTTTTCATTGTGAAATATTTGTTTCTATGTCTGTACCTTACTGTAATGTTAACACGATTATTTCCTTTTTGCCATTCTTTTTCTTTTGCTTTTTTTTCAACATGTCCAAAATAAACTACTACTACTAACTTGTACAACATGTAAAGTACAGAATATCAGAAACATTTAATCATGTAGTAAGAGACCTAACACGTTTGACGATCAAAGCACGATCTTAACGATGCACATTTTGTGTTATTAATGCATGAAACTGCTGTCTAAACATGGAAGTATAGTTCCTCTCCTCTAAATGCAAGTGCTCCTACTGTAAAGCAAGAATACAAATTCTGTATTCCTACAAAATAGAAAATCTGGCAAGACACCGACATACTGCAAGTTTTTTTTTTAATTCTCTTTAAAAACATGTTAATATGCTTTTAATTGTCCAGTCATCATCTGTCTAGAGTCCACTTATTAATGACGAAAAATTACATCTTTCTGTTATTAATCGTGATTCATTTTAAGTTACCTATGGACAAAATGTGATTCTTCGTGATTAAATATGTTGTACCCTCTTCTTCGTGTTGACTTCTAGAAGCAGCAGTTCATCTTTTGTTCATTCAGCTTAAAAAAATAGGGTTGTGAATCTTCATGTGTCCAATAATAGTCGTCTTCGTTGTTTGTTACCAAGTCCAAGTCAGCCATGATTAGAACACACACAAGCGTTTTGTTTCCGGAAGTAGGAACACACATTTGTTGTCGGAAGTGTGCTTCTATGGAAACAGAAATCAACGCGCGGAAGAAGTCAGTTGATTAAAATGATCAAAATATTGAACATATTACATATTGTTATGAACGTGTCTGCTACTACATTATATATAGACTTGTGGTGTGTATGCAAAACGTTGATGGAGGGTTTTGAAGTTGTTTTAGAGGGCTTTGAAGGCTACAACGGTGACTCCCAATAGCCGTTCTTGTCTTTCATAATGATAGTGAACAATAGGCAAAATTCTCAAAAAAGTGCAGTTTCCTTTTAAATCGACAATACAGTTTACAAGCTGAAAAAAAAGCAATGCAACGATACAAGCTCAACAATGGCTCTTATGCTGCTAGCTTAAGGCTTACTTGTACATACAATGGACGACCTCATTGACGGAAGTTAGCGTCACACTCATTATAAATTTGTACAATTGTTTAACACATTGATACAATTGACATAAAACGCCAAAATGCATTCAGTCACCAAACGCTGTGGAAATTAATATTGTCCACTAGCTTTTTATCACTAAGTCAATCTGCTGAAAAGACCACTGTTTAAATGGCAACCATTGGCTTTGACATATTTTGTACGCATAATTAAATAATAATTTCACAAATTAATTCCTACTCTGTATTAAATATAAGATACATATAAAACAGATACAACCGTTCTCATTACTCTTAATGCAGAGTCTGCACAGACAGCAAGTTTGTTTTCATTGCCTTGAAAAAACAATGACAAAAAGGAACTTAATATTTGTGATAAAATGCACATAATAGAAATAACCAATTTTTATGTGATTCCAGTTTAATCGTGAAAAGTAAGGTCAGCTTGGAAGATAACATAAGATTATATTTTAGTCCGTTAGGCTCTCTTTTCCCAATTACAGGCATGTGATTTTTCCGTCTAAAGTCGGAATTCCGTCTTTTTTAATCTCGGGGAAAAAAAAAAAAATCTTCCGTTTTTCCGTTTTTTTTCCGACCCTAAATCAAGATTCGAGACGTAGTTTATATTACGCCGTAGTTGATTGGTCGATATGTTCCTTGTGACCAATCAGGACATCTGTTATGAATGATGACGTTAATAACGTCATCATACCGCCATTTTCCATATGTAAACGATGTCGGTTCTCGAGAGAAAGGACGCTTTACGAGTAAAAGCAGTGCCGGCCCAAGCCTCCATGGGGCCCTAAGCAAAATTTGATTTTGGGGCCCTCTATTTCTGCCAATAATATTGATTGTTGATCATTCACACACCTCCTAGAAACTCATTGCGGCTCTGGCAGTGTTGTTTACATTATCCTATTGTCAGCCTGGCATGTCTTTACAAATGACTTGTCATTTATAAAGATATGGGGGTGGCCCAGTTAAGAACATAAATAATACCAATGAATGAACAAATGATGTCCAGAGTGCCACATATGGTTCCTAATCTTAAAATGTAGAAAACATTCAGCTACAAGAGTGGCCTGGGGTTGAACAGTCCAAGTGATAAAGCTTTGTATTTACAGTAAAAGTGTCATCTTGTCTCATCAGTCTTGTACATATTAGTCTTTAATTACTAGTTTATATTTTTAGTTAATTGTTCATATTTAATGTTTACTTTGTACAAAGATAGCGCAGTCTACTGAAGTTAAATTCCATGTGTGTTAAACATAACTGGACAATAAAGCTGATTCTGATTCACTTTTTTATTTTTGGTAACAAAAACCTGAAACAGCAATGTGCAAAAATAATTCGTAGTGCAAGAAAAACAATAAAGTGCAACAATAAAATCACTTAAATATATATAAAAAGGAACAAATTCAATTGTACAAAAAACAACATAATTAAATTAAATATCAAGCAAATACTTAAATAATATTAATGAACAGAGTTACCAGAAACAAGGTAACATAACGGTTTATAAACAAATATAAAGTTACTACATATTAAAACTATGTAAATGTACATAACGATGTGCAAAAAATTTTTGGGGAAAAAATCATAATAAACTACCTTAAATTAAGGTCCTTAATTCACACATTTGACCATCACATCACAGTTTTGTTCCTCTGTTCTTCACCACCCACACCACTCCACCCACTCCTTAAAACCTGTGCTTCCTGGCTTTTCTGGAGGCAAAGTCATTTATGACATCACTGTAAGAAATCTGATGGCCGACTTTGTTATTAATACTAATCACTGCCATGTACGAGTCTGACTCAGACACGTACATGCAAAAAATAAAAAATAATACTTTTTTGTTAATTGCTTTTGGGGGCCCCCTGGTGGCCGCGGGGCCCTAAGCAAGCGCTTAGTACGCTTTTATGCCTTGGGCCGGCTCTGAGTAAAAGAAATTGATAAACATGTCAAAAATAAATTTCGATGGGACTGGATGGAAAGGGAAATCACTGATACTGTTGGGAAGAAGGAAGTTACGACTTTGTTCTGTGATTTTATTCGGAAAATCGATCGTCCCGGAAAGGTTTTGTGCATGTGGTTTCATGATAATATTGACTATGGATCACGAGGTTTCAAGGCTTTGGAAGTACATGCGAAACACCAAAAACATATGAAACAACTTGAAGCAAGGAAAACAAACTTTTCACTAGCTGGTACTTTTGGATGTCAACCGAAAGCGACATCGAGAGGAAAGATCCACCCACAACCCACTTCAGTTGCAGACAGTGTTGTTAATAATGAGGTAAGCTAAACAATATTTGCTTGCGAAATACGCATGTTTGTTTTAAATATTAACCAATTATTGCTTTGCGAAATATAAATGGGTTTTTCTAAAAATAAAAAGCCACGTGAAAATATATTATGAAATTACAGAAATTCAAAGAGTCGCATTATTGAATCCAGTTAACAATTTATTTGAAATAAATTTGCATATAATACTATTTTGTAATATTAAGTTCTTATGTAGTCTCTTGAAACTATTGTCTTGAAGGTAAATATTTTCACACTTGTTTCATGCAATATGTCAGTGTCCTCACATTATTATTATTTCCTATTTTCAAATATGAGTAAACAATACAAAACATGTTAAATTATTTTCATAAATTTATATCCTATTTTGGCGAAAAGAATGAAATGTTTACATTTGGTATTTTGTTATATTTATCCAAAAATCCAAAAAAGAAGCTACAAAAGCAGAGACCAAAAGGAAAATGCAGGCTGCTCAGAAATTTGCAAGGAAGGCTCATGTTAGGGCTCTCCGAGAAAGCTAATGTGTGAAGTGAACTGAAGTAATGTGGTAATACTGTAAATAAACTGTAGATAATATCACTGATCAATGTGACACCTGTGGATGTGAAATGAACACAAGATGTAAATATTAGTGACTAAATACTGTTGGGACTGAACCATATACAGTGATTCATTATTATAATTGGGTTATGTATGTTCTATTAATGATGTTTTCATGTCTTTAAACACTAAAATATTTTCTTCAAATGGTGCTGTCTTTGTTAATTTTAGCATGTTAAATTGGTGAAAAACCAGGAGCTTCGGGGGCCGTTGCCCCCCTTGTCCCCCCACCTGGCAGACCCCCGGAAATTTTTTCAGTCTTTTTCATTGTGGTCAAATCACATGCCTGCAATTACCATATTTTTCCATTGGGACACTATTAAACTTATTAGGCATTCAGTAAAAATCTTTTAGATATTCATAGGCCACAATAAAATGCATCATCAGCATCGTTCTGGTAGCATACATGGTTCTGGTAAAATTGCCTTAGAGGCAACATGTAAATAAGAACAATATTCCTAAAACCGAATTCAAGGGATGATAGCAAAAGGGCATCCTTTTCAAGCGAGGAATCATTGATGAGGATCTGTAGAGAAGAGTACAAACAAACTTTAAGTCAGAAAGGATGAGAGGGTCCACGGCCTGCAGAAATTGAATCCTCTGCAGCGTGTATATTGTATGTCTTTGTGTTTATGTGCGCACATTTGTGTCTTGCTGCAAAGTTAATTGAGCTTAGCGCGAAAAGTTCTACAGTCTGTGTTCAGTCACGTTCATAAATGACACTTGAGCTGGCGATCACGGAGCTGCAAAGAGGCTTATGGGTTGCATCGTCGTCTGGAGGGTTTGCTCACGAAATGGTTTTAGGATTGAGAGGTGCACAGCAAGTCTTAAGATGAGTCTCTTTAGAAGCCAATAATACAGATAAGCTTTTATTAATTATTTGTGGTCTCTACATTATCTGTCATGTCTGCACACCTTCACAGTGTAATTTGATCCAATTCAAAAGTTTAAAAAAATCCACAAAAGTCTTTACAGTAGTTATATTCTCCACTCTTATCAATCATTCCAGTAATTCAACAATTATTGTATACACAAAGCAGGGACAGTAATATGTTACAATAAATTAAATCTTCATTGCTCAAACGGCACAATTGTTGTCCAACCGCGTTGCTCAGTCCTTCTTCCAGGTTCTGTCTCCAGCGCCAAGTAAAACACAGTATTTTTGTTTAATTCCTATGCTCACAAGGAACACTTAAAACATTGATATCACATTTGTAAAAACATTGCAACTTTTACCACAACTTTTTTAAAAAGCTGCTACGAATGCAGGCATTTGGAGGAACTGTATAATAGATGCCGTGTTTAGGTTGAAAAATGGGAATTCGTAGGAAACTATTTAAACAAGAGGGGGGGGGGGGGTAAAAATATGATAGTGTTGACAGGTATGCCAAGGGGACGAAATAGTTTCTAAGGCTGTGGAAGACTTTACTGGAAGACTATACTGGAATTTACTTAAATTTATTTCGAGATGCTATTGTACACAAATGGACATTTAACAATTCATTGCCAAGCTTATTTTAAATCACTAGCTAACTATTTTGCAAACCAAAACCAAGGCACGAAACCGCTTTATTACAAAACTGAAATTAGTTTCTACCTTGCTACTTAGCTAACAAGAGTGAGACGAAGTTGTGTGAAAAAAGACTTATCATTTTAGCCACAGTCAGCCAGCTAAACTTTGTCTACATCAATTCAAGTATGTTTTAAAGCAGCGTCAATTTGCAATGCTGTTAAAAAGGCACTTTAGTAAACGCGAACACACATACACACATAGACAGGCAGGCACAAATGCGGAGGAACTATCATTAGGTTAAACATACAATCTATTAAATAGCCAACATTTTAAGAATTAATCAAATACAGAATTCTACACATTGAGTCTATAAGAGTGCTAAAACTGCCAAAAGTTAAGCAATAGTCAATATATTATGCAGCTTTTTAAACATCACAAAATGCTTTTCTTTTTGAGGAAGTTAAGTGTTTGTGTTTTGTTTGTTTTCATTGCTGCTATTTCAACTGTTTTTTTTTTTGCAATACATAAACAAGGTTAATTGTTTTTTTCAGCACTTTGCCTTTCCTTTCTTTTAAATGGACACCATTTCAATAGTCATTTTAATTTTGTAACAGCTGAATGAGCATCACAGTTACAGTATAAATCAATAAATATATGAATGAATTAGTCATCTTTGTTGTTTGTAAGCACATGCCTAAAATAACTTAAGCTGCATTTAGAAGTCGATGGAAAAATGAGAGCCATTAAATATGTATACGCTTTATTATCCTATTAGTCGACTAATCGTTAAGATAATCGTTGACTAGTACTTATTTGCAGCCCTACTGTAAAATGAACCATTAGTGATAGATAGTACAAGGTGTCGGAATAAATGAGTTCTGATTCTTGCTACTCCTTTTCAGGCATTTTGAACTGTGCGATGTGACCTTGTGATGTTATGTAACTTGTTAAGCATGTCTGAAACAAATTAACTACACCATACCCTATAATTACATGCGATATTTATTGTCTTGTTGTGGAGAACTGTTTGGTTCCACAGCAGACATGCTGGTGCCAAGTATTTGCTGGTGTACAGTAATTTTTTTTAAAATATAGCAATAGATAAGGTATTTTTTACAGTTACAATATACATAAATTAAGAAGCATCACACACCTACACACACTAAATTATACTGTTTATACACTCACCATGGAAGCTTTGTGTAAAAAAAAATGTATATGATGTTTTAATGCGTCCTTCTGTCTCATTACTGTCAGGAGAATGTCATAATTAACCAGACAAGAGTCCCGAGGGAGGTATAATCAAAGTAGATTATAAGCTTTTATAATGTGTCAGGTGAAACACAATTATGCATTTAAAAAGAATGACTTTCAAGAGCACACCAGCACGCTGACAAAGTCGCTGTGTTTTTCATTTAAATCAAAGGCTATGATAACCTAAATGATCTTAATTAAAAGTTAATCATTGTTCTTTGCTTTCACAGACACTTGTGTAGTTTTAAAAAAAAATGTATTCACATTCCAAAAGACAACTGATAGCAACAAAGCAAGAACATGTAATATTACTGTAAAACAGGGTTGTCCAAACTACGGCCCGCAGGCCACGTGCGGTCTACCTGAGTCTTCAGAGCGGCCCGTGAGACGTCACAAGTTTAACAAGAAGATTGGCCCTCGGCTATGTTTTTGCCTGAATTTAGTCCACTGTGCACTGATTTGGAAGTTTAACAAACAGATTGACCCGCGGCTATATTTTTGCCTAAATTTAGTTCCCTGTGCATTGATTTGTCGTGATTTGCACACCTTCTTCAGGGGGATGATAGAATCAATGATTATTGACCACAAATTTGTTTGAGAGTATCTTGAACAGAGCATCAATATATATGACCCAATCCAAACAACTTTCTCCACTCATAGTGTAAATTAAAGGCCTACTGAAACCCACTACTACCGACCACGCTGTCTGATAGTTTATATATCAATGATGAAATCTTAACATTGCAACACATGCCAATACGGCCGGGTTAACTTATAAAGTGCAATTTTAAATTTCCCGCGAAATATCCGGGTGAAAACGTCTCGGTATGATGACGTTTGCGCGTCGCGTCACGTCACGGGTTGAAGCAGACATTTTGGAATAGCACGGTGGCCAGCTTAAGTCGTCTGTTTTCACCACATAATTCCACAGTATTCTGGACATCTGTGTTGGTGAATCTTTTGCAATTTGTTTAATGGACAATGAAGACAGCAAAGAAGAAAGTTGTAGATGGGATCGGTGTATTAGCGGCGGGCTACAGCAACACAACCAGGAGGACTTTGAGTTGATTAGCAGACGTGATATCCGACGCTAGCCGCCGACCGCACCAATGATCGGGTGAAGTCCTTCGTCGCGCCGTCGATCGCTGGAACGCAGGTGAGCACGGGTGGTGATGAGCAGAATAGGGGCTGGTGTAGGTGGAGAGCTAATGTTTTTAGCATAGCTCTGTCGAGGTCCCGTAGCTAAGTTAGCTTCAATGGCGTCGTTAGCAACAGCATTGCTAGGCTTCGCCAGGCTGGACAGCATTAACCGTGTGGTTACAGGTCCAGGGTTTGGTTCGGTGTCTCCTGATAGTAGAAGTAATAATAGTATTGTTGATCTTCTGTCTATCCTTCCAGTCAGGGGCATGTTTCTTCTGTTTCTATCCGCAGCTAAGCACGATGCTATCACGTTAGCTCCGAAGCTAAAGTGCTTCACCGATGTATTGTCGTGGAGATAAAAGTCACTGTGAATGTCCATTTTGCGTTCTCGACTCTCATTTTCAAGAGGATATAGTATCCGAGGTGGTTTAAAATACAAATCCGGGATCCACAATAGAAAAAGGAGAAAGTGTGGAATCCAATGAGCCCTTGTACCTAAGTTACGGTCAGAGCGAAAAAAGATACACCCTTGTGTCCTGCACTGCACTCTAATCCTTCACTCTCACTTTCCTCATCCACAAATCTTTCATCCTCGCTCAAATTAATGGGGTATTCGTCGCTTTCTCGGTCCGAATCGCTCTCGCTGCTGGTGTAAACAATGTGCAGATGTGAGGAGCTCTTCAACCTGTGACGTCACGCTACTTCCGGTACAGGCAAGGCTTTTTTTTATCAGCGACCAAAAGTTGCAAACTTTATCGTCGATGTTCTCTACTAAATCCTTTCAGCAAAAATATGGCAAAATCGCGAAATGATCAAGTATGACACATAGAATGGATCTGCTATCCCCGTTTGAATAAGAAAATGTAATTTCAGTAAACCTTTAACTGTAACCAACAAAGTCAACACACAGTCGCAAATAACACATCTCCTGCTTATTGAACTTTGTGGACATTATAAAATACATATATATAGTTAAAAATTACACATATATAAATCTATTACAGTGCATGATGGGTGATATGCAAAACATTACTTCCCCATGTTTGCTGCATTTTAGCTGCTTGATATTTCTAATTGATTACAAAACTTTAAGTAAAGTAAGTAAACAAGGTAAGAGTCAAACTTTCACATACTCTTAATATTCAAAACTGTATCATTTATACTTCATATTGCATTGTTGTCATGGTCTGATGTGGGTGGAGGGGGTTGTTTAAGTTATGTGTTGTTGTTCTGTCTGTTATAGCTTGCTTTAATCAACGCAAACAGGTGTTTTTTTGGTACAAAAGATTGTTGTTCCATCACAATCAACGCTCTGCTGTGTGGCAAAAAAAGGTGTTGTAATGTGTTTATTTGTGTATGCATGTGTGTGTGTGCGCACATGCATCTATGTAACAGTGTATTAGCGGTTACTCTGCACTTACCGCAGTTTGTACTGTATTTTTACATGTTTGGCAAACTTCCCTCTTCAATTTGGTATGGAATTAATATGCAGACTTAAAGCGTTGTAATCGCAGATTGCATGCAGAAACAGCTGTGTAAACGTGATCACAGATCACTCTGAGACCGCACACACAGTTGTAATAGATAATATAAAAAAAAACAACTGAAGTTAGTGTACCAATTTCGATGTCATATTTATTTAGAAGCTCATTTAACTACTTTACACATATACACATACTTCAGAACTGTATAAATATATATTTGTGTTACGTGTGTGTGTGTGTGTATATATATATATATATATATATATATATATATATATATATATATATATATATATATATATATATATATATATATATATATATATATATGTATATATATATATATATATATATATATATTTATATATATATATATATATATATATATATATATATATATATATATATATATATATAAATTATAACACTTTAGTTTGGGGGACATATGAACCATTAATTAGTTGCTTATTAACATGCAAATTAGTAACACATTGGCTGTTAATTAGTCATTATTAAGTACTTATTAATGCCTTATTCTGCATGGCCTTATTATACAACCAGTAAGCCATTAACTAAGAGTCTTCCCTAACCCTAACTCTAACCCTTAACCTAACCCTAACCGTATGTTAATAACTAAGTAATGGTTCATATGTTTCCCATAATAAAGTGTTACGAAAAAAAATTAAAAAAAATAAATAAAAATAAATAAATAAATAAATATATATATACACTACCGTTCAAAAGTTTGGGGTCACATTGAAATGTCCTTATTTCTGAAGGAAAAGTACTGTACTTTTCAATGAAGATAACTTTAAACTAGGGCTGCAACAACTAATCGATTGAATCGATTAAAATCGATTACCAAAATAGTTGGCGATTAATTTAGTCATCGATTCGTTGGAACTATGCTATGCGCATGCACGGAGGCTTTTTTTTTTTTTTTTTTTTTGTAATTTAAAAAAAAAAAAACATTTTGTAGTTGGTTTTTTTTGTTTTATAAACCTTTATTTATAAACTGCAACATTTACAAACAGCTGAGAAACAATAATCAAAATAAGTACAAAAACTACAAAACAGCGCCAGGGCGGCGCTGAGGCTACGTCTCATGAGGTGGCGTAAGCTAGCCAATGATGTGTCATGTGCAGCTCACGTGACCACGGCGTCTCCTTTGCTGGAAACATTCGAAAAATGGCGCAGGAAAACACTACCGATAGTTCAGCAGAAAAACATCTTGAGGTTATTGCTTCAATGGAGAAAAGTGTACGACCTAAGTCGTCAAAATTGTGGGAACACTTCACTTTAAAGACTTCAAAGAAGACCGTTTCCTGCAAAATGGCACGGAAGTACAACATTGCTTCTGGAGCGCCTGAAGAAGAAACATGTTGGAGCCATGGATGAAGGGAAGAACTCACAGTACGTAACTTTTTAAGTCCATAGTGGCAACAAGCATTCATGAGTTCAGCTTTTTTGTGAGTAACGTTAAAGTTATGCCTTTGTTGCAACGCGGGGCTGATAATGTGTCTCCGGCACATTTGACTCCGTTTTGAGAGAGAAAACGCACGGTTACCAATTTCGAAATAAACGTAACGGACAGAAATATCTTAGGTTGGTTTCATAATGGATCAATGTAGCCGGGCTGATAAAGCTATATAAATATATTTAGATTTGAGTGACGCTTTAGTATAACTAAACGTTATGAAGGTGCTGGAATATTTCATGCTATTATTCAGAGGCAGCCTAAAATGAATCCTTTATTATTCACAACAGAAATGTGTACAATATCTGATTCAGTTCTGATGAGTTACATTTCTGTGTTATTATTGGCGTATGCTGCACCCCCAATGTCCACAACATGGTGCCAGTATGCTGTTTTTTTCCAATAAAATACTGGTAAGGATAGAAATGTAGTTTGTCTCTTTTATCCAATTGTCAATCGATTAATCGAAGTAATAATCAACAGATTAATCGATTATCAAATTAATCGTTAGTTGCAGCCCTACTTTAAACTAGTCTTAACTTTAAAGAAATACACTCTATACATTGCTAATGTGGTAAATGACTATTCTAGCTGCAAATGTCTGGTTTTTAGTGCAATATCTACATAGGTGTATAGAGGCCCATTTCCAGCAACTATCACTCCAGTGTTCTAATGGTACAATGTGTTTGCTTATTGGCTCAGAAGGCTAATTGATTATTAGAAAACCCTTGTGCAATCATGTTCACACATCTGAAAACAGTTTAGCTCGTTACAGAAGCTACAAAACGGACCTTCCTTTGAGCAGATTGAGTTTCTGGAGCATCACATTTGTGGGGTCAATTAAACGCTCAAAATGACTGTAAATTGTTTGCTTGTTTTTTATTGATCCTTTTATTTTTTTTCTGTATTGTGTAGTTATAATTATATGCTTTTACTTGTAATTGTTTTGAATTGTGGACCCCAGGAAGACTAGTGGGTTGTTGAGGCAACCAGCTAATGGGGATCCTTAATAAAAATCAAATCAAATCAAAAATCAAAATGGCCAGAAAAAGACAACTTTCATCTGAAACTCGACAGTCTATTCTTGTTCTTAGAAATGAAGGCTATTCCACAAAATTGTTTGGGTGACCCCAAACTTTTGAACGATAGTGTATATACCGTATTTTTCGGACTATAAGTCACAGTTTTTTTCATAGTTTGGCCGGGGGTGCGACTTATACTCAGGAGCGACTTATGTGTGAAATTATTAACACATTACCGTAAAATATCAAATGATATTGTTTAGCTCATTCACGTAAGAGACTAGACGTATAAGATTTCATCGGATTTAGCGATTAGGAGTGACAGATTGTTTGGTAAACGTATAGCATGTTCTATATGTTATAGTTCTTTGAATGACTCTTACCATAATATGTTACGTTAACATACCAGGCACGTTCACAGTTGGTTATTTATGCGTCATATAACGTACACTTATTCAGCCTGTAGTTCACTATTCTTTATTTATTTTAAATTGCCTTTCAAATGTCTATTCTTGGTGTTGGGTTTTATCAAATAAATTTCCCCCAAAAATGCGACTTATACTCCAGTGCGACTTATATGTTTTTTTCCTTCTTTATTATGCATTTTCGGCCGGTGCGACTTATACTCCGGAGCGACTTCTACTCCAGAGCGACTTATACTCCGAAAAATACGGTGTATATATATATATATATAAATATATATATATATATATATATATATATATATATATATATATATATATATATATATATATACATATATATATATATATATATATATATACAGTCTACATACTTGCCAACCTTGAGACCTCCAATATCGGGAGGTGGGGGGGGGGGGGGGCGTGTTTGGGGCGTGGTTGGGGCGTGGCTAAGGGCGTGGTTAAGAGGAGAGTATATTTACAGCTAGAATTCACCAAATCAAGTATTTCATATATATATATATATATATATATATATATATATATATATATATATATATATATATATATATATATATATATATGTATATATATATATATATATATATATATATATATATATATATATATATATATATATATATATATATATATATGTATGTATGAAATACTTGACTTTCAGTGAATTCTAGCTATATATATATTTATTTTTTTATTTTATTATACATATAAATAAAATACATACTTGAATTTCAGTGTTCTGCAGGCTATCCAGTAGGTGGCAGTATTGTCCTGTTTAAGAGTGTCACAACATTGCTGTTTACGGCAGACAAACTGCTTTACGGTAGACTAAACGTGACTGCTGTTGTTGTGTGTTGTTACCGCGCTGGGAGGACGTTAATGAAACTGCCTAACAATAAACCCACATAAGAAACCAAGAACTCTCTCTCCTTGTTGTGCACTCTACTCTCTAAAAGCCGTAGATGTTATGACGTCATTGGGCAGGCAGGCTGCTGGGAAAGCGGACGTGAGAACGGCTGTCCCCACTCAGGTCCGCATTGAGCTGGAGGGGGCGTAGCCTCCAGCTCCGGCTGAATACCGGGAGTTTGTCGGGAGAAAATCTCTGCCGGGTGGTTGTCGGGAGAGGCGCTGAATACCGGGATTCTCCCGCTAAAAACGGGAGGGTTGGCAAGTATGACAGTCTACCCCAGGGCAGCTGTGGCTATGAAAGTAGCTTACCACCACCAGGTGTGAATGAATGATGGGTTCTACATGTAAAGCGACTTTGGGTACTTAGAAAAGCGCTATATAAATTCCAGGTATTATATATACTGTATATATCAGTGTTTCCCCCAGAACATTTGTTAGTTAAGGTGGTGGGAGGGGGCGTCGCCCGTGATAGGCGGCTGGACGGGGAAGTGGGTGGGTGGGTGGTTGGAACAGTGTAACTCGGCCTGTCGCCATCACATCTCCACCTCATCGCTGCCACCACAGCCTGGGCGGGGGGGCAATAGACTACAGACACTGATTACATTGAACACATTGTTTATTAAAAAATAACCAAATAACAATATATTATAATAAATACAAATATTAGAGAAATAAAGAAGCCTACAATTTTTGGTTGTGTTTTCCGCTCCATTTGCAGAATGGCGATATACGATATAAATCTCGATATTTTGTATGTAAAGTACAAACAAAACACAAAACAGTCCTAGTTACCTGAGATACTAAGTATGTCATTATTATGACTTAGTAAGTCAATATTTTGACTTAGTAATTTGAGGTTAGTTTGTCTAAATTGTCGGACGATTGCTTCTCTGATGTCTCCATCATGTCCAGAAGTCTCTTCTTTATCTGGACGTCTTCTTCTACTGCATTCAGCAACTTTGTCTTGATGGGAAGTTTTCGTTTTAGTCTGTCATGTTTGTGGCTGTTGAGTTTTGCCTAGTGAAAAAAAAAATTATTATAAGGATTTTTACAAAATTACATTCAACAATCATGAATACATTATTTGGGATAAACCCACTTTAGCACAGGTATAAGATAGATGTTATTTACAACATGTCAACTGGCCCTCAGCATCGTTGGGAAACAATGTGTGTCAATAAAGCACTTCGAGGTATTTTAATTTGGACAGAAAAAAAAAAAGTAATGCAACTGCAGTTTTACTTAAAGGCCTACTGAAATTAATTTTTTTTATTTAAACGGGGATAGCAGATCTATTCTATGTGTCATACTTGATCATTTCGCGATATTGCCATATTTTTGCTGAAAGGATTTAGTATAGAACAACGACGATAAAGATTGCAACTTTTGGTATCTGATAAAAAAAAGGCTTGCCCCTACCGGAAGTAGCGTGACGTAGTCAGTTGAACATATACGCAAAGTTCCCTATTGTTTACAATGATGGCCGCATGAAGTGAGAGAGATTCGGACCGAGAAAGCGACAATTTCCCCATTAATTTGAGCGAGGATGAAAGATTTGTGGATGAGTAAAGTGCAAGTGAAGGACTAGTGGGGAGTTGAAGCTATTCAGATAGGGAAGATGCTGTGAGAGCCGGGGGTGACCTGATATTCAGCTGGGAATGACTACAACAGTAAATAAACACAAGACATATATATACTCTATTAGCCACAACACAACCAGGCTTATATTTAACATGCCACAAATTAATCCTGCATAAAAACACCTGCGTGTTTGTTATGCTAGCTCCTAGCTCCTCTGCTAGCTCCTAGCTCCATAGAACACGCCAATACAATTCAAACACCTGATCAACACACACAATCACTCAGCCCAAAAGACCGTTCACCTAACCCAAGGTTCATAAAGCTTATATATTTTTAAAAAGTTACGTACGTGACGCGCACATACGGTCAAGTTATCAAATGTTTAGCAGCCAAGGCTGCATACTCACGGTACCTGATATTCAGCTGGGAATGACTACAACAGTAAATAAACAAGACATATATATACTCTATTAGCCACAACACAACCAGGCTTATATTTAATATGCCACAAATTAATCCTGCATAATAACACCTGCGTGTTTGTTATGCTAGCTCCTAGCTCCTCTGCTAGCTCCTAGCTCCATAGAACACGCCAATACAATTCAAACACCTGATCAACACACACACTCAGCCCAAAAGACCGTTCACCTAACCCAAGGTTCATAAAGCTTATATATTTTTAAAAAGTTACGTACGTGACGCGCACATACGGTCAAGTTATCAAATGTTTAGCAGCCAAGGCTGCATACTCACGGTACCTGATATTCAGCTGGGAATGACTACAACAGTAAATAAACACAAGACATATATATACTCTATTAGCCACAACACAACCAGGCTTATATTTAATATGCCACAAATTAATCCTGCATAATAACACCTGCGTGTTTGTTATGCTAGCTCCTAGCTCCTCTGCTAGCTCCTAGCTCCATAGAACACGCCAATACAATTCAAACACCTGATCAACACACACAATCACTCAGCCCAAAAGACCGTTCACCTAACCCAAGGTTCATAAAGCTTATATATTTTTAAAAAGTTACGTACGTGACGCGCACGTACGGTACGGTACGTGTTATGCTAGCTCCTAGCTCCTATGCTAGCTCCTAGCTCCATAGAACACGCCAATACAATTCAAACACCTGATCAACACACACAATCCCTCAGCCCAAAAGACCGTTCACCTAACCCAAGGTTCATAAAGCTTATATATTTTTAAAAAGTTACGTACGTGACGCGCACGTACGGTACGGTACGTGTTATGCTAGCTCCTAGCTCCTATGCTAGCTCCTAGCTCCATAGAACACGCCAATACAATTCAAACACCTGATCAACACACACAATCACTCAGCCCAAAAGACCGTTCACCTAACCCAAGGTTCATAAAGCTTATATATTTTTAAAAAGTTACGTACATACGCAAAAAAAAGTTGCGCACATACGGTCAAGCGATCAAATGTTTAGAAGCCAAAGCTGCATACTCACAGTAGCACGTCTGCGTCTTTGTCATCCAAATCAAAGTAATCCTGGTAAGAGTCTGTGTTGTCCCAGTTCTCTACAGGCGTCTGTGTATCGAAGTCAAAAGTCCTCCTGGTTAGAGTCTCTGTTATCCGAGTTCTTCCATCTTGACTGCATCTTTCGGGAATGTAAACAAAGAAGCGCCGGCTGTGTACTGTTGTGGCTGACTACGTTCGAAAAATACGTCCATTTCGCACCGACAACTTTCTTCTTTGCTTGCCCAGCTTCCTTCTCCATAATGCAATGAACATGATTGAAACAGATTCACGAACACAGATGTCCAGAATACTGTGGAATTATGAAATGAAAACAGAGCTTTTTCGTATTGGCTTCAATGTAGAAGGCATACCCGTGTTCGCCGGTCTACGTCACGCGCATACGTCATCCTCAGAGGCGTTTCGAACCGGAAGCTTAGCGGCAAATTTAAAATGTCACTTTATAAGTTAACCCGGCCGTATTGGCATGTGTTATAATGTTAAGATTTCATCATTGATATATAAACTATCAGACTGCGTGGTCGGTAGTAGTGGGTTTCAGTAGGCCTTTAAAGGCCTACTGAAATGAATTTTTTTTATTTAAACGGGGATAGCAGATCTATTCTATGAGTCATACTTGATCATTTCGCGATATTGCCATATTTTTGCTGAAAGGATTTAGTATAGAACAACGACGATAAAGGTCGCAACTTTTGGTATCTGATAAAAAAAGGCTTGCCCCTACCGGAAGTAGCGTGACGTAGTCAATTGAACGTATACGCAAAGTTCCCTATTGTTTACAATGATGGCCGCATGAAGTGAGAGAGATTCGGACCGAGAAAGCGACAATTTCCCCATTAATTTGAGCGAGGATGAAAGATTTGTGGATGAGTAAAGTGCAAGTGAAGGACTAGTGGGGAGTTGAAGCTATTCAGATAGGGAATATGCTGTGAGAGCCGGGGGTGACCTGATATTCAGCTGGGAATGACTACAACAGTAAATAAACACAAGACATATATATACTCTATTAGCCACAGCACAACCAGGCTTATATTTAATATGCCACAAATTAATCCTGCATAAAAACACCTACGTGTTTGTTATGCTAGCTCCTAGCTCCTCTGCTAGCTCCTAGCTCCATAGAACGCGCCAATACAATTCAAACACCTGATCAACACACACAATCACTCAGCCCAAAAGACCGTTCACCTAACCCAAGGTTCATAAAGCTTATATATTTTTAAAAAGTTACGTACGTGACGCGCACATACGGTCAAGCTATCAAATGTTTAGCAGCCAAGGCTGCATACTCACGGTACCTGATATTCAGCTGGGAATGACTACAACAGTAAATAAACACAAGACATATATATACTCTATTAGCCACAACACAACCAGGCTTATATTTAATATGCCACAAATTAATCCTGCATAAAAACACCTACGTCTTTGTTATGCTAACTCCTAGCTCCTATGCTAGCTCCTAGCTCCATAGAACACGCCAATACAATTCAAACACCTGATCAACACACACAATCACTCAGCCCAAAAGACCGTTCACCTAACCCAAGGTTCATAAAGCTTATATATTTTTAAAAAGTTACGTACGGTCAAGCTATCAAATGTTTAGCAGCCAAGGCTGCATACTCACGGTACCTGATATTCAGCTGGGAATGACTACAACAGTAAATAAACACAAGACATATATATACTCTATTAGCCACAACACAACCAGGCTTATATTTAATATGCCACAAATTAATCCTGCATAAAAACACCTACGTGTTTGTTATGCTAGCTCCTAGCTCCTCTGCTAGCTCCTAGCTCCATAGAACACACCAATACAATTCAAACACCTGATCAACACACACAATCACTCAGCCCAAAAGACAGTTCACCTAACCCAATGTTCATAAAGCTTATATATTTTTAAAAAGTTATGTACGTGACGCGCACATACGGTCAAGCTATCAAATGTTTATCAGCCAAGGCTGCATACTCACGGTACCTGGTATTCAGCTGGGAATGACTAAAACAGTAAATAAACACAAGACATATATTTACTCTATTAGCCACAACACAACCAGGCTTATATTTAATATGCCACAAATTAATCCTGCATAAAAACACCTACGTCTTTGTTATGCTAACTCCTAGCTCCTATGCTAGCTCCATAGAACATGCCAATACAATTCAAACACCTGATCAACACACACAATCACTCAGCCCAAAAGACCGTTCACCTAACCCAAGGTTCATAAAGCTTATATATTTAAAGAAAGTTACGTACATACGCAAAAAAAAAGTTGCGCACATACGGTCAAGCGATCAAATGTTTAGAAGCCAAAGCTGCATACTCACGGTAGCACGTCTGCGTCTTTGTCATCCAAATCAAAGTAATCCTGGTAAGAGTCTGTGTTGTCCCAGTTCTCTACAGGCGTCTGCGTATCGAAGTCAAAAGTCCTCCTGGTTAGAGTCTCTGTTATCCGAGTTCTTCCATCTTGACTGCATCTTTCGGGAATGTAAACAAAGACGCGCCGGCTGTGTACTGTTGTTGCTGACTTCGTTCGAAAAATACGTCCGTTTCGCACCGACAACTTTCTTCTTTGCTTGCTCAGCTTCTTTCTCCATAATGCAATGAACATAATTGCAACAGATTCACGAACACAGATGTCCAGAATACTGTGGAATTATGAAATGAAAACAGAGCTTTTTTGTATTGTATTCAATGGGGAAGGCATACCTCTGTTCCCCGGGCTACGTCACGCGCATATGTCATCCTCAGAGGCGTTTCGAACCGGAAGTTTAGCGGCAAATTTAAAATGTCACTTTATAAATTAACCCGGCCGTATTGGCATGTGTTATAATGTTAAGATTTCATCATTGATATATAAACTATCAGACTGCGTGGTCAGTAGTAGTGGGTTTCAGTAGGCCTTTAACTCAATATTATTTATTACAAGAAACTACTCAAAGCATTTTTAATACAACCCTATTTAAATACATCTAAAACAGCTGAACTTTAATATATTCTTGCCATCTTGACTTCTGATTCCAAAGCAAGCATTTTTGTCACACTGTTGTCAAACAATGATAATATTAAAACAAATGGGCAAAATATGATTCCACATTGTTGAAAGTGGTCATCTGAGAGCATTTGTAATTGCAGTGCAGTTCATATAAAAATGTTTTGATGCCCCAGATATACAACATCTATCTGCCTTTTAACAATATTACTTCCTAGCAATGAAGTTAGCGCCCACGTACCTGAAGTAGAGCTCTTCTCTCTTTCACCACAGAAGATTGTGGATTGCTCTTTTTGGAATCTTGCTGCTCTTGTACATCATTCGGCATATCTTTGTCTGTGACCAGGCTCTCAAGGGTGAATGGAGAATCTGAACTCCTGTGAGAGCTTGTGTCAATATCTCATGTTTCTATTCCAAATTGAATGGATGTAGTTGATGGAGAACCGCCCAAGATCTGCTCGCGTAGTTCGAAGTACAGCAAAACAACTCCAGGGTAACCACTTCTTCGACTTGCGTCGACTGCTTGTCTGTACTTTCCACAAATCACTTTCAATTTAGTGCCGTTAGTTGTTTTTGTGATGTCCTCTTTCCGATGAGGAAATTCCTCAGATGTCCCTCCAAGTCCGTACCGTTCCAAAATAGGGTAAGAATGTCACCAGACTTGGACTGGCAAGTTTCCCAGTCAACACTTTGTTGAGTTTTGTTAACTTTGTTGAGTTTTGTTAACTTTAAACTCCAAAACGATGCTTAAAAGATCTCTACTTCTCTGTCAGTCCACATATATAATTCTTTCTTGCCGTGACCCGCCATTTTTGCTATATGCCGCCTCCGGAAATGACGTTTTGGATGTTTCTGATTGGCTAAAATGGTCTGAAATCCTAGGCTACAGCGCCCCCAGTATTTTGCCATGCGTATGACACTAAGTGTATGCGTTTGCTTAGGGACACTAATAGTTTTTTAAATGTGCACCTGTGGCTGGAGATCTTGTTAAGATGTTAGTTTAGGCGGCAGCTCTTTGTTGTTAAGGCGGCCGCCTTAACACCAAAACACTGTGGGAAACCCTGTATATACATTAGGGCTGTCAAGTGATTACTTTTTAAATCAGATTAATCACACTCTAATTCTGATTAATCACAGGTTATTATTATATTTTAAATACCCTAATATTTGGATACAAATGCAATTTTGTTGTCAGAATGTCATATAGGAACGATTTCTAAATGTTTTATTGGACTGCAAGTAACTGATTTGCTCAAAACTTACAGTTAACAGTAAGTACAGTAAGAATTAAGTGCAGATTTATTTATTTTTTGTCTTAAATTTAAATATTTCCTGCTTAACCAAACATGAAAACAAAATAATCGGCTCTGTTGGCCACTTAGTTAATACAAATACTGGACAAAGTGCGTCCCTTGACAGCTCAATACGGAACACATACTTTTGTTTCTAAATACGGGGCAATTTCTTTTTTCAAAGGATGTTTGGCAACCCCATTTCATGCTTGCGGCACCATCCTCACGTTCATGTTTCGCTTTAGGATGCTATTTTAAACTTGATGTGTGCCAATAAGAAAGTTTGTCTGTGCAATACTAATTACCTTAGTTTCATGTCAAATTACATCAAGGTTTATTTCTAAAGCGACAGTGGGTGCAGAAGACATCGCTCTAACTGTCATTGGTGTGTGACGTGATCACTCTTTGTACAATGCGCTGCCTTCAGGCGTAGGTCAAAACATACGCTTTGATTAATCATCATTAATTTATAGTAACGCGATACATTTTTTTATTAATCGCATGTGTTAATGCGTTAACATTGACAGCCCTAATTTAAATGTATCATATATGTATATAATATATTAATATATAATTTTTTTAATATGTATGTATCTATGTATATTGTTACTGTACATTCTATCCGCTTTTAGCCCCCGGCCACATTTTTTTTAGCTCAACGCAGACCCCGAGTCAAAAAGTTTGGACACCCCTGCTGTAATACCTCCACCAAATGCCTCTCTTAATGTCGTTGAGTTTGTGGTTAATAATATCTTCTCTGTCTGTCTGCAGTCTCCTACCAGGTGAAGCAGGGGACATGTGAGGTCGTGGCTATCCATCGCTGCTGTAATAAGAATAAGATTGAGGAGCGTTCCCAAACTGTCAAGTGTTCCTGTTTCCCCGGGCAGGTCGCTGGCACCACCAGAGCTAGACCCTCATGTGTGGAAGGTAAACACAACTTTACAACACCACTAGTTTGTGTGTGGGAAAGTTAAAAATGCATAGCGGGAGTCACTTGCAGAGGTGGGTAGAGTAGCCAAAAATTGTACTCCTATAAGAATATCGTTACTTCAGAGTTATATGACTCAAGTAAAGGTAAAAAGCGAAAAAATAAGTATTCAGTGAAAAAACTACTGAAGTAATGAGTAACTGATTAGTAATTTCTGATTTATTTATTAGCTATTTTTTAATGGTATTTGCACTACAACCATATCTGGTTTTAGTGTGCGAGTTATCGCGTGTGTGTGTGTGTGGGGGTGTGTGTGTGTGGAATAAGGAATTATTTATCGTTGTTAATTGATTCCGGGCCTGACCAAGGCACATTATTAAAGCCATTTAGACATAAAATAACACCCACATAGTCACCTTTAGACTTGTTTCCTCCAATTTAGTAATGCTGCCTGAGGCTGAGCCAATCAGTGGCAGCACGCTATGATTGGTTTGCTCTCATCTAGTGGTCAATACTAATGTAGTAGTGATATTTTTAGTTCATTAAGCCTTTGTTATGCTTGAAAATGCTTAATTTAGACCAAAAAATATTTAGAATGTACTTTAAAAAACAAGCAAGGGAAAACCGTACCACGATAGATGCACATTTTACTGTCACTTATAACAGAGCTGCTACCATATGCATAGTTTAAAAAAACAAAACATCTACAATTTACTGCAACGTTTTCTCTAGCTCAGGGGTGTCCAAAGTGCGGCCCGGGGGCCATTTGCGGCCCGCAGCTAATTGTTTACCGGCCCGCCACACATTCTGCAAAAATTGCAAAATTGATAATATTGCAAAAATTAAAAAAAGCATTTAAAGAAAGTGGAATGAGGTGAAATCTAACAAGAAAAAGTTCCAATGTTGACACAAAGCTGCCATGCAGGCTGTTTTTTTTCTTTTGTCTTTGTTTATTTTTCTTTTTTTTGCCGTTGCTAAAAAAAAAAAAAAAAAGACTAAAAATCTATGTTTTAATGAATTATTACTTAAAAAATATCACTTTAAAAAATGTTATGTGGAAAAAATATTGCATATATTGTGTGGTTGCCATAAAAAAACATCAAAGTTTTATTTGACAAAAGAGCGTAATACAAACAAAATAATAGTTCAAACGTAAAATCGACAGATATATCTGAAGTTGATCTCGTAATTTCAATGTCAATCAATGATCAATCAATCAATGTTTATTTATATAGCCCTAAATCACAAGTGTCTCAAAGGGCTGTACAAGCCACAACGACCCAGTGGGACGTCGGTGAATGACTATGAGAAACCTTGGAGAGGACCGCATATGTGGGTAACCCCCCCCCCCCCCCCTCTAGGGGAAACCGAAAGCAATGGATGTGTTCAAAGTGTTCAAAGTAAAAAAAACTAATAAAAATGTATCACTTTATGAGTGGAGGACCTTTTGGATCCCAAATATATTTAGTAGGATTTTATTTAACATTTCACTGTGATTACTCAAAAATATTAAAGAATTAAAATCAATGGTGTCCTGCATTATTGATCTTTTAGGGCTCTAATGACTAAATACTGCATATTTCAGTTTTACTATAAAAAACAAAGTTGTCTTTGACAGAAAAGGCATAAAACCTTTTTTTTTTTTTTTTACTTTATATCAACCTGAAGTTGATGTAGAGATTTACTGTAAGCGTTAAATAAAAAATAATAATGATTTGACTTATTTTTTACATTTTAATGACTGAGACCCTTTATGGTCCCCGGGAGCCCTAAAGGTTAAAAAAAAAATCCATATATTTTGTTAAGGTTTGAAAATGAAAAATATCAAAATGGCCCCCGCATGCTTACATTTTTCCGTGTACGGCCCTCAGTGGAAAAAGTTTGGACACCCCTGCTCTAGCTGGAATGAATCTCAATGTAATGCAGTAAAAGTGGTGTTTTTTTCCCCAAAAAATACTCACGTAAAAGTAAAAAGTATTATTCAAAATACTCTGGCAAAAACAAAAGGAAACTGTAATGGAGTAATTGTAGATATATTATACCAAATATTATACACTATACCAAATAGTATATACAGGAATGTCTGGGTTGACCTACATTGCACAATGTTTTGGTTTTTGACTGAAATTTTTGACAAAAGTTTGCCCTGGTTTTTGTGTGCTGTCTCAGTTGATTCCGTGAAATTTAAAGAGTTCCACGCGTTTGTGACTCACTCTCTGCGCTTCTTTTATTAAGTATGACGGCAAAATAATCCACCACAGGACTAAAGAAAGTTGCGAGTTGTAGCACACTGCTGACAGTGAGGCATGTTGTCCCGTGAAGCCCTGTCTAGCGCATGCGTATGTTTGCATCAGTTGATGTAAATAAAGTTGTGTGTTCTTGGATATAATGCAAGTTTATCTTTGATAAAGAAGGCGAGAAACAGTATTGAATTCAATAAAGAACTCAGCGCAAAGTACAAAGGTCGCGTCACCTTGGCTGTTTGTTTTTTAATAAAGATAAAAGGGGTAATAAATCTTAATTTATACATTTAATCCATCATTTATACGTACTGTATCGTTTCCTGCATTTATAACTCCAATTACTCCCTAATAAAATGTGTTTCATGTTAATAGTTTCGGTGTCTGGAACAGATTAATTGGATTTACTTTCTTTTTTGGTGATCATTTGTCGTGCAATTCGGTTTTTGGCAGGCTTTTAAGAACGTATTACTAACAAAAACCGAGGTACCACTGTACTGTGTATATGTACACACAGTTGAGTACATCCTGGTGTGTTATCCAATGCCAGACCTTTGCCAGAATTGTTTTGAGTATCATCATAATTCTAACTTTTAAGATACATCTAACAGTAACTCAACAAATCCAAATGTGTTTATTCGACTTAAATGCCAGTGATGCTATACCTTCATTAGGCCAGTAGAAGGTGCTTTTCCCATTCAAATCACAACCATGTTCATGTTAACACCCTTTTCCCCCAATAAAGAACTAGATTTGTTGTTAAACCTCTCTGATGAGTTCCTGAATGAGCGCAGTGCCTTGATAATGATGAAATCAGGCAACCATAGCAACAATGATTGTTTGGTAATGGAATTTGGGATAAATAAGGAGCAATGTGAAATGTGGTTTAGACTTGACCAAGTTTGCTAATAGGAAGGAACGATAGCGAATAGAAGCAAATGCACTAATAAGAGGGATGAGTGACTAAAAGTCTCTCAGTGATAAATACTTGTAGATTATCTTTATCACTCCACCCTTGCAAATGCATGCCCGCAAAAAAGTCTCATTGCACGTGTTAGCAAGGGCTTTCATTTTATCCAAATCTCACTGCCTCTCAGTTCTGACTTCCGTGCTCAGCAGCACTCATCTCGGGAGTCACGCATGACCTTAGAGTTCACACTTACAAAAGATCCCACCTCAGCACACACCCACCTGCATACACCAGCGCCTCTCACGATCTTCGCTGATGGAGAGAAACAAACCTAACTCTGTTGCCAGCCTTTGCAGAATGACTGTGGTGTAAATGGACTTGCATTATTGATGTGGCTGAAAGAGGAGTAAATGGCAGCGGGTCCCATTACCGGTTGCAGTCTTGCGAGGCCCATTACTGTGGGCCAAACTATTTTCAAATCAGCACTATTTGTCTCATATTTGTTTATTTTTCTTAGGACTAAAACGACCGCATCTTGTTTTTGACTTGTATCTTTGTTGCCATCAGATCTCCTCTCTATTTGTTTTCTTGTTTCTTCGACAAATCATTTTTGTAGGTGAATCTGATTTGTTTTAGAAGCAGGGCTAATGGGAATCCCCACAAATAAACATATTGCATGTGTGACTGTTTCCACCTCAAGGAAAAGGGCTAAAGCACCCAGATAAACAAATAAACACTGTAAATTTAAGTTTAATGCTGTGGTTCTCAAACTTTTTTCACCAAGTACCACCTCAGAAAAATATTGTCTGTCCAAGTACCACAATAATGATCAACATTAAAATACAGTAGCATAGTAGGTCTTAGTATTCATTAAAAACAAGGCAGAGGTTTTATTTAACAAGTGTATTCAATATTTTTGGCCACTGTTACATTACACAGAGAACAAGAACACTGTACTTTAATCAAGTGATTTTTGGAGATAGATGGAGCCCGCGTTGTGGTACACATACCACAATTTCAGAATCCCCGGTTTAGTGAGGTCCTCGAATGGGGCTCGCTGTGGTTCAGCTTTAGCTCTGGCGGAGCACCGAGAAGACGATCAAACTTGACTATCTTGAGCTGGGGTTGCACACTCAATTTACCTTGGGGTTGCTTGGGGTAGAGTGCAGGGCTGCAACTAACGACTGTTTTGATAGTTGACTAGTCATCAACTATCTTAACGATTAGTCGACTAGTCGGATTATAAATCGCACATCTATATAATGGCTCTAATGTTTCCTTTGACTTTTAAATGCAGCTTAAGATATTTCAAGCATGTGTTTACGAACAACAAAAATGACTAACTCATTCATAAATATTTATCCATTTTTTCCATCCATCCATTTTCTACCGCTTATTCCCTTCGGGGTCGCGGGGGGGGCTGGAGCTTATCTCAGCTACAATCGGGCAGAAGGCGGGGTACACCCTGGACAAGTCGCCACCTCATCGCAGGGCCAACACAGATAGACAGACAACATTCACACTCACATTCACACACTACGGCCAATTTAGTGTTGCCAATCAACCTATCCCCAGGTGCATGTTTTGGAGGCGGGAGGAAGCCGGAGTACCCGGAGGGAACCCACGCAGTCAAGGGGAGAACATGCAAACTCCACACAGAAAGATCCCGAGCCAGGGATTGAACTCAGGACTACTCAGGACCTTCGTATTGTGAGGCAGATGCATTAACCCCTCTTCCACCGTGCTGCCCATAAATAATTATACTGAACAAAAATATAAAACGCAACACTTTTTGCTCCCATTTTTAATGAGTTCAACTCAAAGATCTAAAACGTTTACTATATATATGAGAGCAAGGTGGGTGAAGGGTCTGGCCCAAGGACATAATGGCAGTGACTCGGATTGCGGAAGCTGGATTCCTACTCGGAACTCTCAAGTGTCTGGAAGGCCATTGTACCTCCTGAGCTTTTGTTAACTCTTTCTTTCATTCCTCTACAGATAGTTCAAAAGGTTATGCAGATATTCTGATGGCACTTTTTAGAAATGTCAGAAATGGGATAAGGAACAAGTGATTATATTTGGGGGCTGATCCGGATCACTGCCTAGATTTAGGACTTTTTTACTATTGAAGGGGTCGGCAACCCACAGCTCTGGAGCCACACGCGACTCTTTCATGTCTCCGCCATGGCTCCCTTTGGCTTTGAAACAAATTGTTAATAAATAGTGGCTATTTGTCCAGGGTGTACCCCGCATTCCGCCCGAATGAAGCTGAGATAGGCTCCAGCACCCCCCGCGACCCCAAAAGGAACAAACAGTAGAAAATGGATGGATGGATAGTCAGTTTATTTTTAAGTAACAGTTGTTGTTTTGGAGAGCTCAGTTATCTTGTAATATAAAAATAAAACCTATTTTAATGTTTTGTCAATCGAAATGTACATCACATCCCCTACGTGCCATCGCTTGCTGCCAAGCAATTGCATTGTTTTTAGCAGTTGATCCGAGGTAAGCTAGCAATGGACAGATCAATCTTGTCATTCAGACAGTGAACAAAATAATGGCAAAATAATTAAACCACCGACCGTTCCGTTCATTATTGGAAGAAGTTGAAAGCACATATTCCGATCTCCTGCTGCACAATATAGTCTGGTGGCTGTGCAGACTAAAAACTTTCCTGGAAAGCAAAGAGCTCCCATTCCTTGAGCTAGAACAGCCAGAGGGGCTGGAAAAGTTGCACTTCATGGTGGATATGACAGCCCCAACTTAACACGCTCAATAAAAGTCTTCAGAAAAATGAAGGCACAGCCCTGCAGATGCTGGAGGAAATCTTGGCGGGTGTTTGAGCGCAAAATGACCGTGTTTGGCAGAGAGGTACGCTGTCTCACTTCCCCTTGTTAGGAGAGTTCAAAGAAGCACGCATTGCTCGGATAAATTATGAACATTTGACACAATGTGTCAAATGCTAGTATTTGATTCCATAAATGCGTATAAGTGTAATGAAACTATAAGTGGTGTTATCAGCATTTTAGGAAATCAAACAGAGTTTGCAGCTCGAGGTGGGTCTTATTTGGTGGGAAATGGGCTCAAATATTTATTTGTATGCTGAAGGTTGCTGACCATACTTGCCAACCCTCCCGATTTTCCCGGGAGACTCCCGAATTTCAGTGCCCCTCCCGAAAATCTCCTGGGGCAACCATTCTCCCGAATTTCTCACGATTTCCACCCGGCCAACAATATTGGGGGTGTGCCTTAAAGACACTGCCTTTAACGTCCTCTCTCACCTGAAACCTTCACCCTTTAACAGCCGCATGCTGTCCAGGCGTCCGCTTTTCCTCCTAATAAACAGCGTGCCGGCCCAGTCACATCATAATGTAGCGTTGGGCGGGTTTAACAATGGTCTTTACTCGAAGATGTCAAGAAATACTGTTACGTTGTATGATCTTTTAACTGTTTTAATGATAAAGCAAGGCATACTTGGTCAACAGCCATACATGTCACACTGAGGGTGGCCGTATAAACAACTTTAACACTGTCACTAATATACGCCACACTGTGAACCCACACCAAACAAGAATGACAAACACATTTCTGGAGAACATCCGCACCGTAACACAACATAAACACAACAGAGCAAATACCCAGAATCCCTTGCAGCACTAACTCTTCCGGGACGCTACAATAACATCTACGGCTTTTGGACTTCAGTGCACAACTGCACACACAACAAGAAGGAGACAAAGCAGAAGAACGAAGAAGAGACATGGAAGAAGAAATACGCTTGCAAGTTCAAAAATGATTGGAAAAAAGAATTTAATTTCATCCAGAAAAGCTCGAAGGGGAAGGCGTATGCTGCCTGCACCTCAACCCCGCCCCCCCAACCACGCCCACGCAACCACGCCCCGCCCCAACCACGCCCCCAACACCCAACCTCCCCCCCATCTCCCGAATTCAGAGGGCTCAAGGTTGGCAAGTAGGTTGCAGACCCCTGTACTATTGGGAGGTAGGGCCTGGCAGAGGTCTGGGCTCTCCGAGTGGTTTTCTAGTTGTAGATAGTGTTCTTTCGAGTGAGATTCAAGATCATCATACTTTTATTTATCTCCTAACTTTTGGCCACCAAGGGTGTAAGCATACTTGCCAACCCTCCCGGTTTTACCGGGAGACTCCCGGAATTCAGCGCCTCTCCCGAAAACCTCCCGGAAGAAATTTTCTTCCAGAATTCAGCCATAGCTGGAGGCCACGCCCCCTCCGGCTCCATGCGGACCTGAGTGGGGACAGTGGCGACAGTCTGTTTTCACGTCCGCTTTCCCACGATATAAACAGCGTGCCTGCCCAATCACGTTATAACTGTAGAATGATCGAGGGCGAGTTCTTGGTTTCTTATGTGGGTTTATTGTTGGGCATTTTCATTAACGTCCTCCCAACGCGGTAACAACACACAACAACAGCAGTCACGTTTTCGTCTACCGTAAAGCAGTTTGTCTGCCGTAAACAGCAATGTTGTGACACTCTTAAACAGGACAATACTGCCATCTACTGGATAGCCTCCGAAACACTGAAATTCAAGTATTTATTTTATTTATATGCATAATTAAATATATATATATATATATATATATATATATATATATATATATATATATATATATATATATATATATATATATATATATATATATATATATATATATAGCTAGAATTCACTGAAAGTCAAGTATTTCATACCTCTATATATATATATATATATATATATATATATATATATATATATGAAATATATATATATATGAAATATATATATATATATATATATATATATATATATATATGAAATATATATATATATGAAATATATATATATATATATATATATATATATATATATATATATATATATATATATATATGAAATATATATATATATATGAAATATATATATATATATACATATGAAATTATATATATATATATATGAAATATATATATATATGAAATATATATGAAATACTCGAGTTGGTGAATTCTAGCTGTTAATATACTCCTCCCCTCGTAACCACGCCCCCAACCACGCCCCCCGCCCCCAACCACACCCCATCCCCGCCCCACCCCCAACCCCCACCTCCCGGAATCGGAGGTCTCAAGGTTGGCAAGTATGGGTGTAAGTGCCACAATTACACACGCACACACAAAAAAGTACCACAAAATACGAGTTTCAGACCCCTGATTTTGAGGAAGTAAAAGTCGTAACAAGGTTTATGTAAGTGGAAGGATCAATTCCGTTGCCGCAGGGATGTAGTGAGGGACCCCTCCTGCCTGAGTAAACTGGTCGAAGCTACACCCCTGGGCCGAGGCGCCGTATTCTGGTGGGTCACACATCCTCCACCTCAAAACATCCTGCCAACGGGGGGGGGTCTTGGGTACTCAACTCACTTCCCTTGCACTGATGGAGAAGGATGGAAGGGGGCTACAGTGTCCGATTGATAGTCGAATCAGACTTTAACGAATCGAATCGTCGACTATTCTAAGACACCCCTATTTTCTTATATACATCAATAATACGTTTTTTATATTCAGCCCAGTTTATGTAAGGAAAATACATAAATATCAATCAACTTTTACATATGCATTATTGGGGGGTGAAACATTATTTAGTGTTTTGGAAAGAGTTTTACATTAGTCATGTACAAAAGTTGTAATTAACAATCAGCCAGCAAACAGGTCTGGAGGTTAGCATATTTAAAAACATTCTGCAGGACAAACACAGTGTTTGTGTGGCAGCATGCCTTGGGAGAATTTACTAATGGTTTTCAGATTGTGTGCCTGTGTCAGTGGAGCCAAATTGTGTGGGCCTTTTTCTGTTACACTGTTACTGGCATCGAGAAAACTGCAAGCGTTTTTACGTCAATTGATTCTGCCAAGTTCAGTTAGGCTCACAGTGCCAGTAGTGCAGGTTGGGTTTGTGATCACATGCCTTCTGCAAAAATACTTTAAAAACAAAAGTTATCCTAACCAAATGTGGGCTTTAATCCTTGCACATAAGTACATCAACAATAGTATTTATATCTTTTAACAGTGTGATGTGTACATAACCAGATATATATTCCCGAGAACCAGCGTCATCAGCAGTATACATTTGTTTTTGGTCCAAAAAAAAAAAGATACATGTTCACTGCAGAGGATGCTGTTTCTCAGCATGATATACAAACTAGAAAGTGAAGTATTGAGAACTAATCTTCATACATTTTTTTACATCTTTTCAGGTAAATGTCCATCTGTTAGTGATTTATCAGGTTACTTCTTGGTTTATGAAGGATTGGAAATAAATGCGTGATGCCTTATGATTTTTGGGGGTGAACAGTTGCACCTGAAAGAAGGAAATAAATGACAAACGAAATGGTGAACATAAACTACAGATGGAAGGTTCATATCTCTGTAGGGGCATCTTCTGTGTGGGTGTTTGCATTTTCTTCCTGTGGATGCGTGGGTTTCTGCGAGTATTCCGTCTTCTTCTCACATCCCAATAACATAATAATAATAATAATGGATTCGATTTATATAGCGCTTTTATAGACACTCAAAGCGCATCACAGAGAAGTGAGAACCCATCATTCATTCACACCTGGTGGTGGTAAGCTACTTTCGTAGCCACAGCTGCCCTGGAGTAGAGTGACAGATTTGACCACCACCTATCATTCATCATTCGTGTGAGCGGCACCGGGGGCAAGGGTGAAGTGTCCTGCCCAAGGAGCGATTTTGGATGATAAGAGGCGAGGAAGAGAACCTGCAACCCTCAGGTTTCTGCCACGGTTGCTCTACCCACTACGCCATGCCGTCCCTAGGTTGATTGGTGCCGCCTGCTAGGTTGATTGGAGACTCTTAATTGTCCATAGTTGTGTATGTATGCATCGACTACTCTTTTAAATCTTGAGGTTTTTACCATTAAAGTCCTCCTCTGTCCAATAAATTATTCCCTAAGTATGTGAACATTAACACAAACAACACAAAAATTATTTTGAGCAAGTAAATATATCAACCTAATCACTGTAGTATCGATCATATACTAAAACTACTAGGGTTGCACATCTCTCTCTGATAAACGATTCGATATGCATCTAGATACACAGGTTACGATTCAATTCAAAAACGATATCCTTTTATTGCGGACCGATTCGATTGGATTCGATTCCGAACGATACGATTCGATTTGACGGTTAATATTCAAGACTCCAAATCCCCAAGCATTGTGGCTTTATGGCACTGGCAAAAAAAACAGAACAACAAAATCACATGTCAATGTATTTATTTTTAAACATGGACCAAAAAAAGTCTGGCTGAATTGTAGGATGGGAACTCCAGAGGTAAACGTAGCACAGAATAGTAACAACAAAGTGCAATATTTCAGCCTGAGCATAGTTTTGAACACTAGAGGTAGGTAACAAAGATTCAATATTTCAACCTGAGCATATAGTGTTTTGAACACTAGAGGTAGGCAACAAAGATTCAATATTTCAACCTGAGCATATAGTGTTTTGAACACTAGAGGTAGGTAACAATGAACACTAGAGGTAGGTAACAAAGGTGCAACATTACAATGTAAACAAGTTACACACCTATAACACATCTCAAAATGTGGCAACAATGAGCACAGTGACAAGTGCTTTGTGTAAAAGAATAGAAAAAATAAATACATATGTAAAAAGAAAAATCAAACTACTGTGTGTAAGGTACTGTTTCCCAGGTCAAAAAGCAGTAGTTCACTTACACCAGTGGTTCTCAAACTTTTTTTGTCATCCCCCACTTTGGACAAGGGGGAGTTTTCAAGCCCCACCTGCCCCCATCGCCCCAACAGAACGCTAATGCCAAGCTTAACATTTTCAAATTTATTGAACATCAAGTAACATCAAGTTGTATACATTCAAACTCAATAACATAAAATAACATCAAGTTCAATAATAAATAAAATAACTGTGCAGCTGTGGTATAACTTGCATCAAGTTCAATAATAAATCAAATAACTTGCATCAAGTTCAATAATAAATCAAATAACTTGCATCAAGTTCAATAATAGATAAAACAAAAGTGTTATAACTTGCATCAAGTTCAATAATAAATCAAATAACTTGCATCAAGTTCAATAATAAATAAAACAAAAGTGTTATAACTTGCATCAAGTTCAATAATAAATCAAAAGTGTTATAACTTGCATCAAGTTCAATAATAAATCAAAAAAACTGTTATAACTTGCATCAAGTTCAGTAATAAATCAAATAAAAGTGTTATAACTTGCATCAAGTTCAATAATAAATAAAATAAAAGTGTTATAACTTGCTTCAAGTTCAATAATAAATCAAATAACTTGATGCATAATAATAAATAAAATAAAAGTGCCACTTTGCAATCTTTGCAAAAAAAAAAGGAGGAGCTATGCATTTTGGCAAGACAGGATGGTGAACAGGGGCGCCGGTAGGGATTTTGGGCCCCATGAAAATAATCTTTCCCGGGCCCCCAACACAGCGGCAACATTTTTTGATGCTATTTAACATACAATTATGCATTTTAATGGTATTCTGAATACAATGGAATTAATTTTGAGTAATTTATTTGCTGCACCACTGATTCTTGAGACTGTAGTAAAATGTATTATATTTTGTATTATATTATTATTATTATTATTATTATTATTATTATTATTATTATTATTATTATTATTTCAACACACACAGCTGCTCACCTCCTTCCTCATGTGGGGGCACTGGGGCTGATTCAGGGGCAGAGGGACTTGGGGGCTGACAGACAGCTGCTGCTGGTGCACTTGACTCTGTTCAGAATGAGGCATCATTTTGACAGAGGGGAGATCAACTATTATTGAATAAGAACAGCTTGATAAATGTTTGACTGGATTGATTATTTAACTAATATAGCAGTAAAATGTAAAAATCCAGAGTTTTCTTGAGCTAACATGGTGAGAAAAGTGAGCTAGCTTATTACCACAGACAGGGACAAAGTTAATATGCATAACTTTCCACCACAACTAACAAACCCACCTTTTTTTGGGAAATATTGGGTGACATATTGTCGACCCTTCAACTCCTTCTCCTCTCTTATTTTATTTTCCTTTCTTTTTTGGCTGCCTGATTTTTGAGGCATTCTGCTGTCTCCTCCGCTTTGCCCGCTGTGGCGCTGTCTGTCTGTGACAAATCGTCGGTGCTCTACCTGCAGCTGATCCAGTCGGACTGAACCATTTTACGTAAATAGAGGGGGGGGAGGGAGGGCCCTGCAGGTGTTGATGCTTCCAAAACAAATAAAGGTATTGTTACCAGGACATGGAAAATAAAACATGTGTGATTATATGTTAGTTAATAACTTACTGTCATTATTTTTTCTGTATTATAATTTCATCATCATTAGGGGCCTCTCTGGGCCCCCCTCCATCATGGGCCCCTAGAATCCGTCTCCTTTACCCCCCCTTTTCGGCGCCCCTGCAAGTGAACATGAGTTTTACAGTACTCCAGCATTAGTGGCTGCAATGAGCCTGTTTTGCACTGCACAGCTTTTCAAATCGGGGTTGCAGGCTTGACACTGCCACTGTTAAAACTTCATTGAGTTCGGGGCTGAGCTGGCTTGACGCGAGTGCTTCCCGGTGAATGACACACAGTGTGTCCAATGCGCATTTGGCGCAACCCTCTTTATTAGAGCCTGCAGCCCGTTTCTTTACCCTGCCATGATATGTGCGCCATCAGAGCAAAAGCCCACACAGTTTTCCCATTTAAGGTTGTGTTCTTTGAGGAAACTGTCTATTATCTCGAACAGCTCATCAGCAGTGGCTCTATTTTTTATGTATTTGCAAAACAGCAAATCCTCGCACAGTGACTCGCCATTCACAGAGCTTCCGCTTAGCCCCGCCCCCATTAGTTACTGTTTCTATGTCTGTCAAACTTGCGCTCCTACCTAGAAATTTAAAGTCTACAGGAAAAATAAGTAATTTACATTTATTTATATAGCAGATTCCACAGACAGAATCACAAAGTGATTTACAGTGTGTATAGAAAATGAAAGCATAGTAAAAAAAAAATCTAACAATATAATTAAAAAAAAAAAAAAAAGTAAAGTGAAATTTCCTCCCGTTCCTCGCGCCCCACCTGTCATGTCTCTATTCCCCACCAGTGGGGCGCGCCCCACACTTTGAGAAACGCTGACTTACACTATGCCTGTGCATTTTCATCATCACTGTCCTCTGTTTTTTTGGAGGGCAGATTTTTTTTAAGGAAAATCAACTGATCCACATGCTCATGTTTGAGCAGACTACGTTTTGTGGAAACAATGTCTCCCGCAGTACTGAACACACGTTCAGATTCCGTGTGTTTCACTTTATGTACTTTTTTAAGCCGAAAGAGGCGATTTCAGCCACTTGAATGACAGCGAAATCATTAAAGGCTCACCATTTTTAATCCATCCACAAGTAAAGAAAACTTGGATTATTTCACTTTATGTACTTTTTTATGCCGAAAGAGGCGATTTCTGCCACTTCGGTCATTACAGCCGAATTTAGATATACTTTTCGAGACGTGTGACGTAAGCGAGTGACGTAAGCGAGTGACATAAGCGCGCTCCCGCGTCAGGGGGTGCATTTTACGGCAGGAGTACGTTTCCCGGCACAACACCGGGATGCAGAGGTATCTTTTAGCGAGAGATGACAGCAGTGGCAAGTCCTGCTGCTCTTTCCACCACTGTAGTAGGTTTTTTTGAAAATCTTTCTCGGTCCATTATCACCTTCAGTCAGACTGACGCTTTCGTTCTCCTCCACATTCATTTTCCGTGTTGTCTCTTGTTTATCACTCGTGCTAATACCAGCTAGGCGGCTACCGCGTTTGGCGAGTAGCTTCAGCTCTCGCGTTGTTTTAGAGACGCTGACGCATATTGTAATCTAGCCAACCCATACAAAGTCTCGTGATAACCGATCCATGACTCTATAACCGATTCAGCTAGGAATGAATGGATTATTCGCATTGATTGAGGAGTCTGCTACCGATGCAATCTAATCGCTCACTTGTTGAATCGAATACTCGGTCGCATCGGTTTATCATTCACAACCCTAAAAACTACCTTTGGTATCAACACCACCACTTAAAGAATCGAACTGCCCTCCTCTTACATGTTGTGTACTGACTGTGACAATGCTAGAACACATACATCCATCCATCCATTTTCTACCGCTTGTCTCATCAGTTCTTGTTATATTATCCTCTCTTTAGATTCTTATAATCTACTTGTTAATATCCTGTTGCTTACTTTCTGCTGCAACACGGTTCCATCTTGACTTCCTAAACTTTACTCAGCACTAATTTTCGGGTGGTTTAAAAATAGCTTTGCGGTTAGCTTTGCGGTTAGATTAGCTGTTAGCGTGCCTGCTCTTGGTGTGTAACATGTCTGACCTCGTCCTCCAGTGATAAGGTAGTTGATAATGATAGTTTAAATACTAAGAATGCAGTTTATTTGCCGTAAATGGAGGTGATTATTATTAGCTCAGAGCAGGGCTATTTAAATACATAATAAAGAGGGCCGCAGTTTCAAGAGCCCAACGGCTCAGGGGCCGGACATCAAAATTTGGATGTTTCGTCAGAAAGTTCCCCCGCTGGTTATATTTCTTGGAGACTGTTTACTTAATTACAAAGTAAACACAACAACTCTCACTAAGCACTGTCAATAAAATCATTATTCTGCCCTCGCTACTCATTTCCAGCGTGTGCAGCTTGACAGATGGTCAACAGCATGCTTGTCTAGAACATTGTGTCCGTTGCTTAAAACGGACGACAGGAAACAATGACTCGAGCACTTGCTCGGGGCAGCACATTCATAGTTTGTTGTCCAGTTAAATGTCCGATTTTCAACATTTATTTGGAGTTTTTTCAGGGTTCGACAATTAGTCTTCTTCTACTCACCCCACTGCTGCTTCATTGTGACACATACGCCTTGCTGTTACCCTCTGCCGGGTGGCGGGAGTACTGCATACATGAATCACCCTAGTTTGAAAGGTTTCATCAAGCCTATTTGAGTGATGTTCGGCGGGACAAATGAGAAGCTTTGGCGGGCTGGATGTGGACCGCGGGCAGCCAGTTGAATAGTTCTGGCTTAGAGGATCGGCTCCACATTGTCTATAGCTGCTAGCCACATTGTCTATAGCTGCTAGCCGCTTGTAATCGGGAAACAAAATTGTGTCAGCGTTTGTGATTGCCATTAAGAGGCATTAATTGTCAAAGGCGGTCCAATACAATACACTTGATGATATTCACCTGTTATGCTCCTTCAATGATTCAGAGTTTCACTTTTTATCTCAGTTCTTGGAGTGAGTATCCTGTATCAAAAACTGGTTGTCCTCAAATTTCCTCCAGATAAATTCTAACAAAACAGAAACTCTGATAATTGCTCCCGATAAAAAGATCTCCCTAATCAACCACTCCCTTGGTGCGTCTGTTAAAAGCAGCCTCAGAAACTTTGGGGTTGTGTTTGAACAGTCAATGTCTTTGGAGGGTCACTGCCGTCAACTGACCAAACACTGTTATTATCATCTCAGAAATATTTCTAAAGTGAGAAATTTGTTGTCAAAATTGGATCTCGAAATTATCATTCACACGTTCATTTTGTCTTGTATTGACTATTACAATTCTCTTTTCACTCTTTTCAACAAGTCAACGCTAAAGACACTTCAGACTGTACAAAATACAGCTGACAGACTTTTGACCGGTGCACCCAGAACAGCCCATATTACCCCCATTTTATCCGGTCTTCATTGGCTTCCAGTTAAATTCTGCATTGAATTTAAAATGTTAGTCCTGACATTCCATGCATTGCATGGTGGGGCCCCTCAGTACATCACTGACTTGCTATGCCCCTACTCTTCAGGTCGCAGCCTCCGGTCTTCAGGCCAGGGTCTTCTAAAGATCTCCAAAACTCGTTTTAAAAGCCGTGGAGACCTGGCATTCCAGGCTATAGCTCCCAGACTCTGGAACAATTTGCACCAGTCCCTATCTGATCGTGACTGTGTTGACACTTTTAAGAAACATTTGAAAACTTCTCTTTTTAGTAAAGCTTTTAGTTAATGCACCTTTTAACTATCAATTTTAATCCACTTTGTATCCTTTTTATGATGTTGCCCCTGTTGTTTTAATTGAATTGTTATTTTACTTCACCTATGTTTTCTACAGCGCTTTGTGATTTTATCTGTGAAAAGCGCTTTATAAATAAAATGTACTTACTTACTTACTTTTCACAAAAATCGTCCAATACTGATCAGTGCCTGATCAATCGGCACACACCAGCAGGTCCAGTGATTTAGCTGAAAATAAATCTAGATCACTGTTGTAACACATCTGCCTGCTGTTGTCTGATCTATTCTATGTCACTGCTCTTCAATGCTTCTGTAAGTACTTAAAGGCCTACTGAAACCCACTACTACCGACCACGCAGTCGTATATATATCAATGATGAAATCTAAAAATTGCAACACATGCCAATACGGCCGGGTTAACTTATAAAGTGACATTTAAAATTTCCCGGGAAATATCCGGCTGAAACGTCGCGGTATGATGACGTATGCGCGTGACGAAGTCAGAGTAACGGAAGTTATGGTACCCCATAGAATTCTATACAAAAAGCTCTGTTTTCATTTCATAATTCCACAGTATTCTGGACATCTTTTGCAATTTGTTGAATGAACAATGAAGGCTGCAAAGAAGACAGTTGTAGGTGGGATCGGTGTATTAGCAGCGGACTACAGCAACACAACCAGGAGGACTTTGTTGGAGAGCAGACGCGCTAGCCGCCGACCTCACCTTAATAATAATAATAATACCTGGGATTTATATAGCGCTTTTCTAAGTACCCAAAGTCGCTTTACATGTTAAAAACCCATCATTCATTCACACCTGGTGGTGGTAAACTACTTTCGTAGCCACAGCTGCCCTGGGGTAGACTAACGGAAGCGTGGCTGCCAATTTGCGCCTACGGCCCCTCCGACCACCACCTGTCATTCATTTAACATTCATTCACCAGTGTGAGTGGCACCGGGGGCAAGGGTGAAGTGTCCTGCCCAAGGACACAACGGCATGGTAAGAGGCGGGGAGCGAACCTGCAACCCTCAGGTTTCTGACACGGGCGCTCTGCCCACTGCGCCCCTTTGACTTCCTACGTCTCCGGGCCGCCAAATGCATCGAGTGAAGTCCTTCGTCCTTCTGCCGATCGCTGGAACGCAGGTGAGCACGGGTGTTGATGAGCAGATGAGGGCTGGCTGGCGTAGGTGGAGAGCTAATGTTTTTAGCATAGCTCTGTGCGGTCCGGTTGCTAAGTTGCTAAGTTAGCTTCAATGGCGTCGTTAGCACAGCATTGTTAACCTTCGCCAGCCTGGAAAGCATTTACCGTGTATTTACATGTCCACGGTTTAATAGTATTGTTGATTTTGTATCTATCCTTCCAGTCAGGGGTTTATTTTTTTTGTTTCTATATGCAGTTAAAGCATGATGCTATCACGTTAGCTCGTAGCTAAAGCATTTCGCCGATTTATTGTCGTGGAGATAAAAGGCACTGAATGTCCATTTCGCGTTCTCGACTCTCATTTTCAAGAGGATATAGTATCCGAGGTGGTTTAAAATACAAATCCGTGATCCACAATAGAAAAAGGAGAGTGTTGAATCCAATGAGCCAGCTTGTACCTAAGTTACGGTCAGAGCGAAAAAAGATACGTCCATCACTGCCTCTCAAGTCCTTCACTGTAACGTTCCTCATCTACGAATCTTTCATCCTCGCTCAAATTAATGGGGTAATCGTCACTTTCTCGGTCCGAATCTCTCTCGCTCCATTGTAAACAATGGGGAATTGTGAGGAATACTAGCTCCTGTGACGTCACGCTACATCCGGTACAGGCAAGGCTTTTTTTTATCAGCGAGCAAAAGTTGCGAACTTTATCGTCGATTTTCTCTACTAAATACTTTCAGCAAAAATATGGCAATATCGCAAAATGATCAAGTATGACACATAGAATGGATCTGCTATTCCCGTTTAAATAAAAAAATAATCATTTCAGTAGGCCTTTAAATGTAGCAGTACATGTAATCCATTTCTTGTCTGTTTTTAACGCCACCCGTGTCTATTCTTGTTATGCACACCTGGTTACTGTATGTTAGTAAATAATAGAAAGAACATGAAGATCACCTCTGACTCCATCTCATTCAAGGATCAGTGGGTGGACCAGTTACATTGCCTGAGGGTTTTATACACACTCTACCTTTGGCTGCATCCCCTATGGCCTACATGTTACTGTGTGTGCGAAAGTGCATTTTTTCCCCTTTAAATAATAATGCCTTGGAGGCGAGGTTCCCCAAACTGATCACCCATCTGCGTGTTCACCTCAAACCCAATCTGGGAATGTCCATTTGTACTAAACCTACAGAAACACTTTGCACATAAACTCACCACTGCATTGCCCTACTTTCTAAAAGTCACTTTCTAAAGTATTAATGGCCAAACACTCAGCCCACAGTGTTTCCCACAACTGCCAAGATACCTGTGGCGGTGGGGGCGTGGCTATGGGCGTGGTCACCATGACATCATCGATACATTTGCATAATTTACTACAATGATTTGATTTTCTCTAAAAAGGCTCAAAAAATGTATACTTACTAATTAATAATAACAGTTTTGTTTTAAACGTCCATCCATCCATCCATCCATCCATTTTACAATATAATTACAACACTTTATGTACATACTTATATACAGATTTGAACAATAAGTTATTCAGTGAAATATATTTATTAATTGTGGTTCTTACAAAAAATATATCTTATAAAATATAAAAGCTAAAATGTCTCAAAGCTCTGCCCCTTTAATTAGTGCATACTAAATAATTTAACTTTAGCCTACTACTACAACCATATTATGTACCAGCAACATAAAGTGAAACAGAGGCAGAGGTGTCCTGCCACAGTCAGTAACAAATAAACAGAAAACAGTAGTGGTGGTGGATAGACACAGAGCTTCATCAAACATCTGATCCACTGAACAAAGAGCTCCAAAAATCTTGAACGTTAGACTGCCATCAGTTTTACTCCCTACACTTAACCATGTGTTTCCTACAGCATGCAGACTTTTCACCCTTTGTTATATACACATGTTGTGTTTCTAATATAAATACATTTAATGAAGTCAAATACACTGCGATGTAGCTGAGATAGGCTCCAGCGCCCCCCGTGACCCCGAAGGGAACAAGCGGTAGAAATGGATGGATGGATGGAAAGTCAAATACAAATAAGGCAACAAGAGAAGTATCCCACACTTGTCTTTTGTAATGTAAATCTGAACAGCCGATATGGGCATCTACATCAACTATATGATTTGCCTGAGAAGCTGGAGAGGACAAAAAAAAATATATATATATATATTTTTTTTTATTTTTTATTTGTGGCGGACGTAATTCTTTCGTGGCGGGCCGCCACAAATAAATGAATGTGTGGGAAACCCTGGCCCATACACACCAGATTGCACCTATTATTGCATGACAGTACTATATTATCCTTTACACAAGTCTTTATCCCAACTGTAGAATCTGTAATTCTATTAGTATTTTAATTACCACTAAATGGTCCTATTGCTGTATCTCGCTTATAATACGGATTACTGTGAAAAATAAGGGGTTACATGTCACAGAAGTTGCATTCAGCTTGGAAATTAAAGCATTCCCCTAACATTCCATTTTTTTAAATGTCATTGTTTGAAGCGAGAGCAAGTCAGTTGACCCCAAAAAGCTTACGAATGCTCAGATGAATAATTATTGCTAATTTAGTTTGCGCTCAAATCAACCACTCCATGCCGGTTCCTATTGAGAGTTGAATGCGTGAGTCACGGATGAGGCTGAATTCATTATGTTTTTGTGTGGTTAAAAACCTAAAAATAAACATTGCTATAAACTTGGATTTGGGTGCTGTCTTTGACAAGCAGAGAATGAGAAAATGTTTTATTTTGGCTTACTTTGCACAGTCATAGCAGCTTCAACTAGAAAGGTTGTCTCTGAAGAGCAGAGGTACTTCATTAGTCACATGTACAGCAACACGTGTTTTCTGCACTCTCAAGGATCAATAGATGATCCAGATCTTGTATAAGCCTCTTAGTCAAAGGAATTGGCTGGAAATCGACCTTAAGTTTTTTTTCCTTTGGAGGACGTCTGAACACCCGGGAACACATACATGCTCCATAAAGAAAGAAGCTTTTTTTGTGTTCAGATCGTCTAGCTCGTCCACTATTTAGGTGTTTGCCTGCGTCGTTTGCCCATGTAGTAAGCATGGTGATTGAAGAGAGATCATTATATTCTGCTAATGCATGTTGATGACACACTCTAGCTGTGTCCTGCAAATTTGACAGCGACAAGCAAACAAACACATCCTTAACCACTGTGGCATTCTTGTGTGGCACTACTTTTAAATCACCAAACCTCACCTCTATTGTGGCAATTAACTATGTATTTCATTTAAAGGCCTACTGAAACCCACTACTACCGACCACGCAGTCTGATAGTTTATATATCAATGATGAAATCTTAACATTGCAACACATGCCAATACGGCCGGGTTAACTTATAAAGTGCAATTTTAAATTTCCTGCTAAACTTCCGGTTGAAAACGTCTATGTATGATGACGTATGCGCGTGACGTCAATGGTTGAAACGGAAGTATTCGGACACCATTGAATCCAATACAAAAAGCTAAGTTAAGTTAAAGTCATTTCAAAATTCCACAGTATTTTGGGCATCTGTGTTGGTGAATCTTTTACAATTTGTTTAATGAACAATGAAGACTGCAAAGAAGAAAGTTGTAGGTGGGATTGGTGTATTAGCGGCTGGCTGTAGCAACACAACCAGGAGGACTTTGACTTGGATAGCAGACGCGCTATCCGACGCTAGCCGCCGACCGCACGGATGATCGGGTGAAGTCCTTCGTCGCTCCGTCGATCGCTGGAACACAGGTGAGCACGGGTGTTGATGAGCAGATGAGGGCTGGCGTAGGTGGATAGCTAATGTTTTTAGCATAGCTCTGTGAGGTCCCGTTGCTAAGTTAGCTTCAATGGCGTCATTAGCAACAGCATTGTTAAGCTTCGCCAGGCTGGAAAGCATTAACCGTGTATTTACAGGTCCATGGTTTAATAGTATTGTTGATTTTCTGTCTATCCTTCCAGTCAGGAGTTTATTTCTTTTGTTTCTATCTGCAGTTAAGCCCGATGCTATCACGTTAGCTCCGTAGCTAAATGCTTGGCCGATGTATTGTCATGGAGATAAAAGTCACTGTGAATGTCCATTTCGCGTTCTCGACTCTCATTTTCAAGAGGATATAGTATCCGAGGTGGTTTAAAATACAAATCCGTGATCCACAATAGAAAAAGGAGAGAGTGTGGAATCCAATGAGCCAGCTTGTACCTAAGTTACGGTCAAAGCGAAAAAAGATGCGTCCTGCACTGCACTCTAGTCCTTCACTCTCACGTTCCTCATCCACAAATCTTTCATCCTGGCTCAAATTAATGGGGTAATTGTCGCTTTCTCGGTCCGAATCGCTCTCGCTGCTGGTGTAAACAATGGGGAAATGTGAGGAGCCTTTCAACCTGCGACGTCACGCTACTTCCGGTACAGGCAAGGTTTTTTTTATCAGCGACCAAAAGTTGCGAACTTTATCGTCGATGTTCTCTACTAAATCCTTTCAGCAAAAATATGGCAATATCGCGAAATGATTAAGTATGACACATAGAATGGATCTGCTATCGCCGTTTAAATAAAAACATTTCATTTCAGTAGGCCTTTAAGTTGTATTATCACTAGAGGATGAGGAGTAGCTAAATATGCTACGCTAGACACTAGGGGTGTAACGATTCGCTTGAACAATGTGGCAGCTCTGCTGACGCCTGTCTGCTTTGTGTTGCAGTGCTAGGTTTTCGGGCTACGGGGCGGAGCCACCTTTGATACCCATTTCTTCCTGACTACTTAAGCTCTCCAGTTCATTCACTCGGCACAAGTAGATTCCTGATAATTCACCTTTCCAGTCATGTTAATCTCCTCTGCTCTGGCTCAACTCACACTCCTCGTTCCTGTGACGCTGTCGTGTAGTGTTAACTGTTTTCTCTACAGACCTTTTGAGTTTGAGTCCCGTTTCTCCACAACCTTTTGTGTGCATCGTTAGTTGTTTTTTCCTCACTTTTTAACCAACACAACATCCCAGTACACTTCAAACCAGGCAACACCCTAAGACAGAGACTGGCGCATTCTAAAGACCAGATACCGCATACCCACAAAAACAATCTGGAGTATGCTATCCAGGGTAATGATGAATGCACTGATTCATATATTGGGGAAACAAAACAACCACTAAGCCGACGCATGGCACAGCTTAGACCGGAAAACTCTTCAGGCCAAGACTCAGCTGTCTACCTGCACCTCAAGGATAAACAGCACTCCTTTGAGAACAAAAATTTACTGATTCTGGAGAGGGAGAACGGATGGTACGAAAGAGGAGTGAGAGAAGCCATCTATGTCAAGGTTGAAAAAACATCCCTGAACAGAGGAGGTGGTCTGCGACACCACTTGTCTCCCACATACAACGCTGTCCTTTCAACCATTCCTAAAAGACACGGCAATTTAGCCTCCAACAAATAACAGGAGTTATAAACATTCTGGTCACAGAAGGTGGCTAGAATGCCATTTGTTTACAACTGAATGGAATGCTTATGCAGGGGCTTCCGACTATTTTGGACCGGTAGTAGTCGATCCACAGCGATCGTTCTGCTACACAATACCTCTGTGCTAACGAGGGGAATTTACACTTCAAAGACCGTCGTTGGCTTTGACAGTTATGATTGCTCATTTGCATTGAAACAGTTGTTTTTCTCACTACGATAGAGCGAAACCATACTTGCCCAGGCATACCCTCCTGGTTTTGGTGTATATATATTTGGGGTTTTGGCTCCAGCCGCTGGACTCGATCTGACCAATCTAAGTCTATGAGCACGAACTGATGAAGCCTACTCTGATGAGCGGCGAAACGTCTTCCAAGACAAACCAAACAGTCCAGTTGTGATTGATTAAATGCCCTTAGATGAAAATGATCTAGATGAATGAGAACATTGATCGACATTTTCCTCACTGGTTTTTGAGTGTGCCTTTTGTTATTATTTTTATAATGTCTTCTCTGCATTTGTGTCCATAAAAATGGGACCCATTACCTCCCTGCTTGGCACTCAGCATCAAGGGTTGGAATTGGGGGTTAAATCACCAAAAATGATTCCCGGACGCGGCTACGCTGCTGCCCACTGCTCCCCTCACCTCCCAGGGGGTGATCAAGGGGATGGGTCAAATGCAGAGGACAAATTTCACCACACCTAGTGTGTGTGTGACAATCATTGGTACTTTAACTTTAACTTTAACTTACTTTGGCAAAGCCAATCGATTTGATTCAATATTTGTGGTTGCCAATACAATTAAGAAACTATTTCATTTTTTTTTTAGAATGATTTGATCTGAAACGATTCAGTGAGTTTAAATTGATTCAGTAACTTTTTTAGCAAAATCAATCAACTAGTGTGACTGTGAAATAAATACTTGATACTGGACACTGCAGGTGAAGTCTCCTATATTCCTGTTATTTCTTGTAAGGGAATTAGATATAAATGTATTATCAATACAAACAAGCACATAATCAACAATTAATGGCCATGGCATTCACATTCTATTTAAATAAAGAGCAACCAACACTTAATGTTGAATTAACAAGAGGAAACCTTTTCTGCTCTCATTTTCAACATTCAAGCAATATTCAATTAAAGTACAGTAACCAACATTTTAAGAATAGAATTACCTGGTAAATGAAGTTCCCCGGCCCGCCCGTACAGTATCTGTTCTCCGCCCTGATTTTGCAGATGACGGACAGCGTCCCAGATGTGCGGAAGCATATATGCCCCCCGCCTGTTAATGGTGGTGGCCCCTCGCTTCCTAATTTCCATAGCCTCCTTGATCCATCTCTTGTTTTTATTTGGTTCTGATAAAATGACTTCTCCTTGGCTGCCAGTTTTGTTGTGTGTCTCACACTTCCTGTTGTTGTGTTCCAGAAGTTGGTGCGTCGCCTAACTTGCTCAGCTGTCTTTTCCGGTGTGCCGGTCGCATTTTTTATAACTTTTAGTTGTGTCGCGGCTTCAAATCATTGTGTTGTGTAGTTTGTCTTTGTTATAGTTTTTTGCAATCGTGCTGTAGCTGAAAGCTGTTGTGTTGCAATTAATGATATTGTCTTGTGGTGTTTGCGTTTGTTCTGACCTTTTTTCAGCCACCGTAGCTGTCTACCATTTTTGTTTTTATTACGTCACAGATGGCAAAATGGACTTAACGTTCAACGTCCTTATTTTAAAAGTGTAACACTTCATATAAAGTCTTCCGTTCTTCAATCCAATGTTTTTCTTTTTCTTATATAGATAAAATCAATCAATTCCTTTTTAAAATGATCTTGAATCGATACCTGTCTTCCCGAAAGGGAAATTTGCCGAGCACATATTGATATACAGTAGTAGAAATTTAGGAATATAAATCAATCTATCGATATATCGATCAATCATTACACCCCTACTACACACCATAGGTGGCTGTGCTAACCGTTAACCACTATGTTGGAGCTCTTGAATGTAAACAGAGGTGGGTTTATCGATAAAAATATCGCCAGTAACGATGCCAAGTAAATCAGTGTATGGGTGATACTACAGTGGTTAGATCGATATTTTTTATTAAAAAAAAAAATCTTTTGTCGATTTGTTTTTATTTAAAAACTCAGGAAATAAGTCCCTGTACATAGGATAATTTTTAGGTCAAATACCAAATCATTTTAATTAGAGTCAAAAGTAGGAAATAAGTAAAAAATGTAATTAATATTGTAACGCCACCATCCTGTATTTTGTCTGATTGTAATTGTGATAAACAATTTAATCATTCATTGATTTTAAGTGTATCAGTATTACGAAATGTTTAGTATCACCCAAACTAATGTAAAGCATTCAAATAACAGAATAATAATGTGTAGTACATCGACTAGACGTTTATAACCATGTTACAACAAAATGTAAGCAGGTATTAACAGTAAATGAAAAGTGAAGTTCAGTTCATGCATACGATACAATGTAATGCATCACATGTTTCCAGTTGTTTCATTACAGCACGTCCGAAAAGGAGCAGGAAGAAGCTGAGCTTATTTAATCCTACCCCTTTTCATACCATAGCAATTTTATCACATTTCCTTGTTCTCTTCAACAAAACAGTGAATAAATAAATAACAAATAAATAATATACCATAGTAAGTAAACAAATATTAAATACACAAATATTCTTTATCTAAAAAAAAAACAAAGGTTCACGATGTTCATCATAATTGTTTTTCTGTGTACTTTGTTAACACTTGTAGTTTAAACAGTCCTCTTAAATTTGAATCATTGGTGCTTCGTTAGATTTCTTTGTTTTATTTTCACAATATTAGTATGGAGAAAATAATATGCGCAATATGTTACAGCAGCAGCCAAATCAGTAGCCTTTGTAATCTGTTTTGAAATGGTTCTATCATAACCAAATAATTGATCGTTATTTTTATCGTTATCGCAGGAGGCTGCAATATATATTGCGATATAGATTTTAGGCCATATCGCCCATCCTTTGTATGCAATATATATTACACAGTACTGGGGGATAGCTTAAAAATACAACACAGTCAGTTAGGTTTGTCTTTACCCTCATCTTTTTTTTAATGGAACAGATATTAATATTATAGTATTTATCATTATCACCAACCAGTAAAATATATGTCTTTTTAATTATATATAGAAGAAAGCAATCCACATTTTTTGCTAGACTTTACCAAATATGTTTTAACTAAATGTAATCTTCTTTATAAAATTGTACATTTTCTCAATTTATTGAAAAAATCTGCATAGGCTACAGCACCCCCGTGACCCCGAGAGGGACAAGCGGTAGAAAATGGATGGATGGATATTTTATACCACATCATACAGTACACCACTTTAATGACGTGCTTCCTGTGGATGCACTCCCCACTTTCTCCACTTGATGTCACAAACATTGCAATCACAATGCAAGGCAGCAGTGTTGGAAGAATTGAACTAAAGCTTTGGAAAGTTTAACTTTTCACACTCAGAAAGTATGAAAAGCTGTCACTTTCAGATTGGCATGTTGTCATTGGCGGGGTGAGGGATAGTGCTGCAGGGAGGCTCGTGGCGTTGAACATCTACAGACCTCATTTGGAGAACCCTGGGGACATTTGAGGGGAGCCACTGAGGAATAAGGGTGCTTTATAAAGTCCCTTGTGTTGCTTAATCACCTGTGCCCTCAACAAAGCAGTGTTTGCCCTCAGCTCATCCAATAGGGCTGAAAGTTAGAGAACCGTATTGACAGCAAACAATTGTATATGAGTGACGTTAATAACTCCTGAATTGTACAACTGAGCTTTTTTGAATGAGCAAATATGCCTAGAAACATTTAGCGCGTTTAATCTATACGCTCATCCACAGCAGAGGTTCTTTGTTACATTTGTGAAGGGCCAACATTTTTCTCCGCAGACACACTGCAAGGGCCAGAACTGTAGTATCTCAACTTACGAGCTAATTTTGGGTCTATGACGGAGCTCTTGACTCAAAATACTTGGATCTCAAATCAGTGTCTTCCATTAAAATTAAATTAATTCAATTTAAATGGTGCCTGCCTCCCCCCCCCCCCCCAAAAAAAAAAAACACAACCTTTTTTAACATGCCTATTAAAGGTAAAACAAACTTTTAGATAATAAGTATTGTATGACTAAAAATACATTAGAATGTACTATTAAAAACTACATTAGTTTGTAATGTAATAATAATAATGCACAACATTTACTTTGGAGAGTGAACTTCTATGGTACATCCTTCCAGCTGCTTGGCTGTCAAACACACCATCTGCAGCTTCTCTGTATATTCATACATAAATGTCAGCTGTTAAGATATCATTTTAACATCCTTGGCTGGTGTTGGACTCAATCTGCTTTAGTATGGCGAAGACAAGCAATTATATTATTGCCTTGTCAAGTTGGCTACAAATTCTCTCATGTTTTTGATGATTTATTCTCTTCAATTCAATGGATATCATCCGCTTCTTCTTCTCACACTGTCCTTCACGCTCACTTTCCACCTTCCTATAATCTGGAAAAGAAAGTTATGTCGCTCTCTAGCTTTAATGTTATGCTAGCGAGTAAGACCAGATGTTTTGAGCGCCTCTTTTGAGGTTCACTGTGACATTTATTAAACCAAATAAGGCGAGGATGCTTGTAACTCCGATTTTTGCTTGCAACTTAAAGCATAACAAGTAGCAGAGAAACAGCTCATAATACAATCATGATAATACAAATATAAATCATATTGTTATCCGAATAAAAGTAATGGTACATGTTACCATTACTCTGACTGGGACCCTGAACTCTAGTTCCTTCCTACACTATCCAGCCGCTGACAACGTAGCTCTCCATTAATAAACAGTTTTTCATTGTTTGGGTGATGCCGCCACAGGCATACGCCTAGGGCGGTCAATGAAGTTCTATATAATATAAATTAATGCAGTGTTTCTCAATTATTTTCCTGTTAGGAAGAAAAAAATATTTTGCGCCCCGCCACTCTCCGCTGTGACTATAAATAAAATAATTTGTCTATAAAGTTGTTATAAACTTTTACCTATGCATAACAGTGAAACCAAATGCTGACATACACTTCGTTCATATTCTGGTATGGCAAAAAAAGCATGTTCCCCTAAGGTCACATGCGCCTCCCTGTTTGAGAAGGACTGAAGTAATCTAAGAGATTATTTTCCATATTTACTTGTTAAATCAGGGTGACCAAAGTGCAGCCCACAGCTTGTTTCTTACTGGCCCGAGATACAATCCTACAGACAAACTAAACAGAGTTTAACATCACGCGAAAAACTAAACAACAATCGAACTCACCCATATCCTTTCTAAAAACCAAAATGTATGTTAATGGTTCTTTAAAGATTCTAATTAGAGATGTCCGATAATGCTTTTTTGCCGGTATCCGATATTCCGATTTTGTCCAACTCTTAATTACCCATTACCGATATCAACCGATACCGATATTTACAGTCGTGGAATTAACACATTATTATGCCTAATTTTGTTGTGATGCCCCGCTGGATGCATTAAACAATGTAACAAGGTTTTCCAAAATAAATCAACTCAAGTTATGGAAAAAATGCCAACATGGCACTGCCATATTTATTATTGAAGTCACAAAGTGCATTATTTTTTTTAACATGCCTCAAAACAGCAACTTGGAATTTGGGACATGCTCTCCCTGAGAGAACATGAGGAGGTTGAGGTGGGCTAGGGGGTAGCGGGGGGTTTATATTGTAGCGTCTCGGAAGAGTTAGTGCTGCAGGTGGGTTCTGGGTATTTGTTCTGTTGTGTTTATGTTGTGTTACGGTGCGGATGTTCTCCCGAAATGTGTTTGTCATTCTTGTTTGGTGTGGGTTCACAGTGTGGCGCATATTTGTAACAGTGTTAAAGTTGTTTATACGGTAAACCAACAGTGTGACCTGTATGGTTGTTGACCAAGTTTGCATTGCATTCAACTTGCGTGTGTGAAAAGCCGTAGATATTATGTGATTGGGCCGGCACGCAAAGGCAGTGCCTTTAAGGTTTATTGGCGCTCTGTACTTCTCACTACGTCCGTGTACCACTACGTACAGCGACGTTTTAAAAAGTCATACATTTTACTTTTGAAACTGATACCGATAGTTTCCGATATTACATTTTAAAGCATTTATCGCCGATAATATCGGACATCTCTAATTCTAATGGTTCCTGTCTTGGGGCGGTATAGCTCGGTTGGTAGAGTGGCCGTGCCAGCAACTTGAGGGTTGCATGTTTGATCCCCGCTTCTGCCATCCTAGTCACTGCCGTTGTGTCCTTGGGCAAGACACTTTACCCACCTGCTCCCAGTGCCACCCACACTGGTTTAAATGTAACTTAGATATTGGGTTTCACTGTGTCAAGCTTCCACAGTGGAGTGTTTTAAGTCTCGTCTTAAGACCCACTTTTATTCTTTGGCTTTTAACACTACGTGAGTTGTGTGGTCTTCTGTCCTCTGTTGTCCTCTGTGTTTTTTTTTATAAATTTTGATTTCTATTTTACTGTTTTAATTGGTTTTATCCTTTGAAATCGTTTTATAATCATATTTATTTTTTATATTGTTTCTATATTGGTTTTCTATTCATTTATTATTGTTTTTATTCAGTCATTGGTGGAAAATAATATTGTTTTTAACATGGCTGTGCAGCACTTTGGAAACATTCTTGTTGTGTAAATGTGCTATATAAATAAAGTGGATTGAAAGCGCTTTGATTCACTAGAGAAAAAGCGCTATATAAATATACTTTACTTCACTTCACTTGATGAACATGTGTACACATTTTTTGAAAGATAAAGTAAGTTTTGGCCCATAAAAAGATTTTAAGGGCTAATAATAATAATAAGAAGAAATTAAATATATCAAGAAGGTTAGATATTACAGGGGAAACTAAAACAATGTGAATGTCATGCAAATGTTTGTTTATTCCAGCAATTAGATTTACAAGGTGAAACTAATATATTACATTTGCTGATAACTTGTAACTCACAACATTTCAAGCCTTTTTTTTGTATAATTTTGATTATGGCTTGCAGCTTATGAAAACCTTGATATGAGATGTTTAGAAAATGTTGGGTTTTCAAAAACTGTAAGCCATGTTTGAATAGAATTGAATTGTCTTTATTGTCATTGTACCAGTATGCAGAGACCCTGAGGGAAGATAGGCACATATTGCAGACATTAACCATTTGATCATCAAAAATATAACAAATAAAGAATTGCCATATCTCACTTTGCATGTAATGACTTTTTTCACCTATTAATTTAATATTTGAACTTGAATAGATTGTATGTAGACACGTGACTTTTTCTGAGCTATTCACTTCTGGTGAACAAAGTGGTGGTCAACCAAACAAATATGGCTACTGTGCAGCAAACAAAGTGCAAACTTTATGAGTTTGCAAAACTCATATTGTAGAAATATATGTATATATATATATATACACTACCGTTCAAAAGTTTGGGGTTACCCAAACAATTTTGTGGAATAGCCTTCATTTCCAAGAACAAGAATAGACTGTCGAGTTTCAGATGAAAGTTCTCTTTTTCTGGCCATTTTGAGCGTTTAATTGACCCCACAAATGTGATGCTCCAGAAACTCAATCTGCTCAAAGGAAGGTCAGTTTTGTAGCTTCTGTAACGAGCTAAACTGTTTTCAGATGTGGGAACATGATTGCAAAAGGGTTTTCTAATCATCAATTAGCCTTCTGAGCCAATGAGCAAACACATTGTACCATTAGAACTAGGGATGATACTCGAAACCGGTTTTCCCGGTTGTTCGATAAGAAAATAACCGAGTCCTCGGACTCAAATCCCTTTTTGAGAACCGGTACCCGTTATTGAGACCACTATAGTAAAGAAAAGAGTTGGTTCTTTATTCGAATCCCTCGGAACGAATCCTGTCCCGACCAGAAATGCTCCGTGTGACATCACAATAAATCAGTCACGTAGCTCAGTCATTAGGCGCAGATAGCGAAAGCAGGAAAACAATGGACGGGAAAAAGCGCTCCAAGGTGTAATAAAGTTCAAAACAAAAGGTATAATCCAATGAATAACTTTACTGAGAGATTTGAGCAGGGTACAAACTCATGAAGAACACTTTTACGAGCCACCGGAAACATAGCAACCAGGCTAGCAACGCACCTCCTTTACGGCAGCTGGCGCAACGTTCTTAAAGCAACCGCAGCACATACATATATATACAACACATCTCCCTTTTTTAACTTTTGTTTTTCACACTGTATATGTGTTGTCTGTCTAATTATAAATAATGCAGACGAGGCGTGTTGGCTGAGTTCTTGACGTTCACTTTCACGGGTGACGACATGCAACACTTTTCGGGGCTACCGCGCATGCTCATCACTCCTGTTGCATGATGGGTGTAGTTGTTATATTCCCTAGCTCATAACATCTTTCCCCCTATAAAGAAATAATGTTAACTCAATAAAGTGTATTTCTTTTTTTAGCTTTAACTTTTCATTTTTTAGCATTGTAACCACATTTGCAAACAACTTTTCTCTTCATAGAATTTTCTTTCTTTCTTTAAAGTGCAAAAATGTCAAAGCATCATAAACAGTTATGTCAAATAGCAGCAGAATTGCACTTTTTGGAGAGCTGTATTATTTCCAGTTTTGTGCCCAAGGGACTGATTTTATTTAACACTATATTATTATTTATACACCTATAGTGATCACAGAGACAGGTTGTTTTTGTGTTACTGTATATATTTGTTTTTCTGAAAAATCCCACTTAATATACTTTGGGTAACTACAGTCAATGTTTATTTATTTTATTCTATTTTTATAGGGGGGTAACAGTCAATATTTATTTATTTATTAGATTAAATTGTTTTCTTATATAATAAAAGTGAGTTTTGTTAAACCAAATATTGTGTTTTTTTTTTCCATATACAACAACCTATCTGGACTCGATAAGAGAATCGATAAGGAATCGGTTCGATAAGAGGATTCGATAATAGACTCGAACTCGATAATTTCTTATCAAACATCATCCCTAATTAGAACACTGGAGTGATAGTTGCTGGAAATGGGCCTCTATACACCTATGTAGATATTGCACCAAAAACCAGACATTTGCAGCTAGAATAGTAATTTACCACAATAGCAATGTATAGAGTGTATTTCTTTAAAGTTAAGACTAGTTTAAAGTTATCTTCATTGAAAAGTACAGAGCTTTTCCTTCAAAAATAAGGACATTTCAATGTGACCCCAAACTTTTGAACGGTAGTATATATATATATATATATATATATATATATATATATATATATATATATATATATATATATATATATATATATATATATATATGTATATGTATATGTATATATATGTATATGTATATATATATATATATGTATATGTATATATATGTATATGTATATGTATATATATATATATATATATGTATATGTATATATATATATATGTATATGTATATATATATATGTATATGTATATATATATATATATATATATATATATATATATATATATATATATATATATGTATATGTATATGTATATATATATATATATGTATATATATATATATATATATATATATATATATATATATATATATATATATATATATAAAATATATTTATCTGTACAGTAATCTATTTATTTATTTTATATATGTATTTATATATTATTTATATATGCACCTTATTGCTTTTTTATCCTGCACTACCATGAGCTTATGTAACGACATTTCGTTCTTATCTGTGTTGTAAAGTTCAAATTTGAATGACAATAAAAAGAAAGTCTAAGTCTAAGTCTAAAAGGCCTAAATCATACTGCTAAAAGCAAATCCAAGCAAAAAAGAGAGAAAGGATGCAATAGAATTTATCCCTATACATTATCAAAACAATTATTTGTTGAGTGATATCAAGGAATATACGTCGCTCGTGTTCCAAGACATGTTGAACTCTCATTCTACACTGCAGAACAGATGAAAACTTGCAAAAGCATGGAGGCCTACAACTTTTTTGTGTATGGCTGGGTCAAGGAAATTGGTTTTAAGAGTCTCCGAGATAAATCATGCCTTGTTTTTGCTTTCTAACGTTGCATGTCATGATTTAACTTTGCGTCTTGCGAGGACGCGTCCTTGTAAACAAAACTGTGAGAAGCACTCAATAGCCTTGATTCACATTTTTTCATTTTCCCGTCATGTTAACCACTCATAAAGATAATTTGAAGACATCACTGAGGACCTAACTCATTGTGAAATAATGGCCGGGTAAGTTTTGGCTGTGTTGCACGCGTCGTTACCTACATTTGTACGCTTCTCTAAATTTCCGGTCTGCCATCTTTCTCCTCACATTCGATAGTGTAGGGGGGTCTGCGAGGTCACTTCGCTTTGAGGGAGGTACTTCGCCTTTCCCCCCTACCTGGTGGATAATTCAAATGCCTCTTGATTGACGTGAAGATGCAGAGCCAAGGAGGGAGGGCAAAAACAATAGAAGGGGTATTCGAATTGAGCCCAAGACTAGCCAAGTTGGTAGGTTTATGAAACAGTCGTAGCAAAAATGCCTTTCAAGAACTCCAAAACAAGTTAAATACAAATAATATCAAGATAATATTTACATGGGAAATACTGAACGTTAAAAATATATCAAGCAAACGTGAGTGATCACCGCAAACTTGTGTTTCTCGTCGTCGTTTCATAAAATCTTGCACCCTTCCTCCCTTTTGATTACCTCTCGAGGATCTCTGAATGAACTTTAATCCTTTTCGTGATTTGAACGGTTCCAACAGCCTAAAACAACGAAAGCATTGGGCATTTTTCTTCGAGAAAGACAAAATGCCGCCCAAAACACCTTGACAACAGACTATTGACTATTAACAGACTTGACCACTTTAAAGGGGAACTGCACTTTTATACTATTGTTCCCAATCCTTATGATTACATCATGCTTACCGTATTTTTCGGAGTATAAGTCGCTCCGGAGTATAAGTCGCACCGGCCGAAAATGCATAATAAAGAAGGAAAAAAACATATATAAGTCGCACTGGAGTATAAGTCGCATTTTTTGGGGAAATTTATTTGATAAAACCCAACACCAAGAAAAGACATTTGAAAGGCAATTTAAAATAAATAAAGAATAATGAACAACAGGCTGAATAAGTGTACGTTATATGACGCATAAATAACCAACTGAGAACGTGCCTGGTATGTTAACATAACATATTATGGTAAGAGTCATTCAAATAACTATAACATATAGAACATGCTATACGTTTACCAAACAATCTGTCACTCCTAATCGCTAAATCCCATGAAATCTTATACGTGTATTATTTGATATTTTACGATAATGTGTTAATAATTTCACACATAAGTCGCTCCTGAGTATAAGTCGCACCACCGGCCAAACTATGAAAAAAACTGCGACTTATAGTCCGTAAAATACGGTACATACTGTACATTACCTTTTGCATTATATTAATTTATATTATTATGTATTGTCTACCTTGTACTTTTTTTTTTTTTTTTTTTAAATGTCATTGCCTGAAATAAATGAATGAATGAAAAAAAAAAAAAAAAAAAAGAGATATTACGATGGATGTTAATATTTTTTTCATGCATTTTAAATATTGAATAAATACAATCAAAAGTTAGCTTACAATCGCTTATAAAACCCTTAAAAAAACATACAAACACCTCCATTGAAGTTTTATGTACATGATGTTAGTATATATGTAATGTAGTTCTGGGCTCATGTATAATAATACAGTGAAGTGAATCATATTGGCGGAAGTTGAAACCTGGAACCCTCAACTTGCTAGAACGGCCGCTCTACTAACCGAGCCACGCCGCTTTTAATACTGACATATTTTGATCATTTTAAGCATACGCGTCACGTTAATTTAAAAAACGCATCACAATGTTTTCTTTTTTTTTTTTTTTCATCACTGATTACTACTCACTGCAGACTTTATGAGAACCATCAAACATAATACAACATAATTTAATGTGCAAGGTCTGCTGTCATTAGGATGCCGACTGCTCGGATGTTCATATATTCCTATTTAAATAAAGAATGACTTACAATCCTCGTGTAGAAACGGGCTTGTGGCGTGGGGGGAGGACTAAACGTCTTTTCGTGTCTTTCTCACCATTTCAGGGCCCTAAATGGCTGTCAAAGTGTACCAAATTGTCAAATGACGTCCTCAGACTTCTTCTGTCCACGTGAGATGCATGATTTATGATCTACAATAAACTTTCAGGGTGCAAGGAAGCGAGAAAGCAGCAGACCACTCAAATATGTAAACATAGGGACACACGGTAGTGATCACTTCGCCGCTATAATTAGTTTGTCTGCGATAGCGCTGATAATAACAATATCACTAATACTTGGTTAATATTCAAGTCACAAAATGTAAATGGAATATCGTTGGCGGTTTTTGATATTGGATTGTATGGGCGAAATAGAGGACCTCCCATTGGTTTCGCTGTAAGCGGACTTTTATTTACGTTGATCTAATATTTAGAATGCATTCAAGAAAAATCCATCCGTTGTCATGTCTTTCATAATGATTGAGAACAATAGGCAAAATTAAAAAAAAAAGTGCAAAAAATGTTCTACCATATATGGATAATCCGCTGACATTTTAACAAAATTCTAAACAGACCGTTTGGAGGAAGTACGAAGAAAGGCAAGATTGTTTTATTAATATCTCTGCAATGCCTCCACGGTTTGATTTCAAATTTTCGCGACTTATGCAGATCCCAAATACACATAAGCTGGTACTATCAGGTAAAAAAAAGTTGATTTTGCATTATAGGGCCCTTTTTAATATTTACTGTATTATGACACATTATTTCACAGGGACGTTAAAAACTATACATATCCAATTATAACTATTATACTGACAAATACTGAGGCAAGGCAGTAAAATGAATACAGCAGATTGTTTGATTACAAACCCCGTTTCCATATGAATTGGGAAATTGTGTTAGATCTAAATATAAACTGAATACAATGATTTGCAAATCCTTTTCAACCTATATTCAATTGAATGCACTACAAAGACAAGATATTTGATGTTCAAACTCATAAACTTTATTTTTTTTTGCAAATAATAATTAACTTAGAATTTCATGGCTGCAACACGTGCCAAAGTAGTTGGGAAAGGGCATGTTCACCACTGTGTTACATCACCTTTTCTTTTAACAACACTCAATAAACGATTGGGAACTGAGGAAACTAATTGTTGAAGCTTTGAAAGTGGAATTCTTTCCCATTCTTGTTTTATGTAGAGCTTCAGTCGTTCAACAGTCCGGGGTTTCCGCTGTCGTATTTTACGCTTCATAATGTGCCACACATTTTCGATGGGAGACAAGTCTGGACTGCAGGCGGGAGCCAGGAAAGTACCCGCACTCTTTTTTTTACGAAGCCACGCTGTTGTAACACGTGCTGAACGTAGCTTGGCATTGTCTTGCTGAAATAAGCAGGGGCGTCCATGAAAAAGACGGCGCTTAGATGGCAGCATATGTTGTTCCAAAACCTGTATGTACCTTTCAGCATTAATGGTGCCTTCACAGATGTGTAAGTCACCCATGCCTTGGGCACTAATGCACCCCCATACCATCACAGATGCTGGCTTTTGAACTTTGCGTCGATAACAGTCTGGATGGTTCGCTTCCCCTTTGGTCCGAATGACACAATGTCGAATATTTCCAAAAACAATTTGAAATGTGGACTCGTCAGACCACAGAACACTTTTCCACTTTGCATGAGTCCATCTTAGATGATCTCGGGCCCAGAGAAGCCGGCGGCGTTTCTGGGTGTTGTTGATAAATGGCTTTCGCTTTGCGTAGTGGAGCTTTAACTTGCACTTACAGATGTAGCGACCAACTGTATTTAGTGACAGTGGTTTTCTGAAGTGTTCCTGAGCCCATGTGGTGATATCCTTTAGAGATTGATGTCGGTTTTTGATACAGTGCCGTCTGAGGGATCGAAGGTCACGGTCATTCAATGTTGGTTTCCGGCCATGCCGCTTACGTGGATTGATTTCTCCAGATTCTCTGAACCTTTTGATGATATTATGGACCGTAGATGTTGAAATCCCTAAATTTCTTGTTGTTCTTAAACTGTTTGACTATTTGCTCACGCAGTTGTGGACAAAGGGGTGTACCTCGCCCCATCCTTTCTTGTGAAAGACTGAGCATTTTTTGGGAAGCTGTTTTTATACCCAATCATGGCACCCACCTGTTCCCAATTAGCCTGCACACCTGTGGGATGTTCCAAATAAGTGTTTGATGAGCATTCCTCAACTTTATCAGTATTTATTGCCACCTTTCCCAACTTCTTTGTCACGTGTTGCTGGCATCAAATTCTAAAGTTAATGATTATTTGCAAAAAAAAAAAAAAGTTTATCAGTTTGAACATCAAATACGTTGTCTTTGTAGCATATTCAAATGAATATGGGTTGAAAATGATTTGCAAATCATTGTATTCCGTTTATATTTATATCTAACACAATTTCCCAACTCATATGAAAACGGGGTTTGTAGAAGGGTTCATATGAAAAAATTGACACCTGAGTAAAAAGGAAGGTCCAGCTTGCTTTCACATAAATATAACAGAAAGTTTGCAGACATGAGAATGTTATCAGTGCAGCACAGTCTAAAATGAATTTAGATCTACCTTGTTAAAGCAGCATTAACGTTCCAGTTGGGAGAGCATCATGTTTTTGAGGGTCAATGTGAAAGTAGTTACATCTGGTGGTGTATAGTACATGTTTCTGCCTTTCATGGTAGAGGGCATGGGTTGGATAGGGTCAGGAAGGGCCTCTAGTGTAAAACCATTCATGCGATTGACTCGCTGTGGCGACCCCTGACAGGGGAAAAACATGTAAAAAAGTAGTTGTTGCTTTTTTATATTCAACCCAGCAATAATCGGACACCATCGGAACATTCACTGCTGATTCCCTGAGGTGAAGATCTCACAATGAACTGCTGCCCACTACCTCCGTAATCTCTTTAATATCGATCTGATGAGACCTGTGTCTGATCTAATCATGACATCGCAGGCTGATCTCCGACGCCTGCTTATTTTCAGACTTGACAGGCAGGTGCCGGAGTGTCAGCTTGGCCCTGCCCACCCACTATACTCTTGCATGGAATGAGTTGCACGGAAGTAATGGCGCTCGCAGGCCATTAGCTCTAAATAACACTCAAAGCGCCATCATCGGCGCCATAATGGCGACATTAACAAGCATTACACAGCCATTGGTTTTTAGAACCGCTAACTGCCGCTGAGCTCATGCATCATAACAGTTACTCTTTGTGATAGCTGTGACTTTTTTTTAGGGACTTGGCTTTTCTTTTATTTTTGTAATGTGCTCCCCATCTTTATCACAGTATTTGTGTAACTGTAATCATCCACTCCAGCTGGTTAACCCCACTTGCCGTGTTGTCAGTTTAAGACACCAGTCTCCGTCTTATCATCTGATTAGTCGTCCACAATCAGTTTTGTTTATTCTCACTCTTGCGATTCATCATTCCCTGAGCTCCTCACTAAGGATTTTTTGGGCTAACTAATAATAAGCCTGATTTGCCTCTGTGTTCACCCCCTGATTTGACATAACACTCTGCTCAAAACACACATCACACATCTTGATGAAGTATTCAAACAACACACTTCAGCAAGTCTGGGAATCTGTATGTCATTTGTTAATTCATTTTTCGAAATAAAATCAAAACAAACAAAAAAAACATATAACTTGTTTTTTCAAAATTTGTTTCGAGACACAAAACGGAAAACTAAAAGCTTTTACGATTTCGGATTTTTTACACAATTACAAAATTGACAAACCAGATAATGTTTTTTTGCGAATCCTTTTGATACACCAGGTTTACCCGGAAGTAGTTTTGTGTGAACTTGGGCTTGCAGGTAAAAAAAACAAGAAGACAGTAAATCAACAAGTTGAGGTTATGTGATGACTCTGCTCCTAGCTGAACATTGGTGAAAATCTGGATTGGATCGTAACCTGATTAGTCATGTCAGGATTTTGAACGGGTTCACGTAAGGGGCGGGCTTAGCAACAGATGACCAATCACAAACATGGATTTACTGCTTATGGTTTATGTTACTCCGGGGGAACAATTTTATGAAGAATATGAAAATGATATACTTTCTCAAGAAAACACAACTCACTGCTCACCTCCCAGGGGGTGATTAAGGGTGATGGGTCAAATGCAGAGAATAATTTTGCCACACTTAGTGTGTGTGTGACAATCATTGGTACCTTAACTTAACCTTAACAGTAGCCTATAGGGCCAATATTAATTTCACTATCAATAATTTCTCAATTATTATGTTGTGATCCAAAACAATATTACCAATGCATAGTTGTCGGGTTTCATTAATTATGCATATGGATAAAAACACTGCTTGTCACATTTTGGACATATTGTCTGGTTATTAGCAGGCCCAAAAGCGCTGTCTGTTGCCTGTCACCTTGCACGTAAAATCTGCACCACAACGACAGAATGTCCCCATTGTGGGATAAATCAAGTCTATCTTATCTGTAACATCTGAAAAATAACAACTCTGAACTGAACCGTTAAAAAGATGCTTATTTGCATCTCTTGATAGGACAATGATCGTGGCTATGTCCACACAAACATGTTTTTTTTTTTTTAAATGCATATTTTTCTATTTTCGTACTACTTATCCCTATCAGGGCTATTTAAGAGGTGGCCATATCTGGCTTGGGAATGAAACCAAACTGGCCCAAGAGTTCAGTTAAAAAAACTTGGAGGAGACTCACATTTTTCCAGCAGATTCTTAAAAACACTAAAGCGCTGTCATATTATAGAAGAACTTGGACAAACTTTTTGGCAGTAAGTCTATAAAAACAGCATAGCGTTTCTGTTGTATATAAATTTAATAACGACAAAGATAAATACACACAAATCTAAATGTTCACTGCAGAGGATACTGCTTCTTAAGAATATCAGTATATCAAAGTTTACTTATATAGCCCTAAATCACAAATGTCTCAAAGGGCTGCACAAGCCACAACGACATCTTTGGCTCAGATCTCACATCAGGGCAAGAAAAAAACTCAACCCTATGGGAAAAACTAGAACCCTTGGAAGGAACTGCAGATGTGGGAATCCTCTCCTGGGTGACCGGTGCAATGGATGCTGTGTGGATACGGTTAACATTGTGAGAGTCCAGTCCATAGTGGGGCCAGCAGGGGATCCTCTTGCAGAGACGTCACCGACGGATGCATAAGATGTGGTCACCCCGGGTCCAGACTTCATGTGAAAGTCCAGTCCATTGGGAGGCCAGCAGGGGATCATCTTGAATGGAGTATCTGTTTTGTCAATTTTACAGTTGTGCACCGCAAACAAATATTTAAGCAAAAAAAAATGTAGCTTGGACCCCAATTGTGGACTTTGGGCTGACATCCACCCTCATAAAGTCTGTTTCTGACAGTTTGGGCAAAAACATGCACACGACTGGCTTGCTGAATTTCAGTTTGTGAAGCTCTGGCAGTCCTTCTGTTCCTCCTTGCACAAAGGAGTAGATATCCCTCCGACTGCTGGGATATTGCCCTGACATGTCCCTCTCCTGGTGTACAGTAATGGCCTGTCTCCTGGTCTCCTCCTCACATTCTTGACAATGTTCTGGGTGACACAGAAAACCCTCTGGCCATGTCACAAATGGATGTCCCATCCTGGAAGAGCTAAATGACTCGAGGCTATTGGGAACATAAAACTAGGCAGTAATCAACAACAGATGAAAAGAGATACATGTTTGTTGGCCACCACCTATCAAACCATTCCTCAATAGGACTTTTCTTGCTATTTGTATCCCCTTTCCACTGGTTATCTGTCTCATTTGCATAACAAAATTGGAAACAAATTCCCAATTGTTACTGCTTCCTACAGTAACTGGACTGTTTTATGATTTACTTAAACCCTGTCCACACAGGAACCTTTTTAGGTAAGAACGGTAAAGTATTGTTTCAGCTTTCATCCACAAGGCAATGGCGTCCTCTGTGACCTAAAGCAATAGTTTTTGAGAACGGGCTCCGGAGTTGGAAATGCGACCTTGTCCATAAAATCTACTGCATTCTTTTGTTGAACAGTCGATGATCGGGTCAACTGGAAGATTTTAACAAGATTTATTTAAAACTGGCCAAAGGTAAATGTTACAGCATTGGTCTCACTCCATAATTGCATCTGGCGGTCAGTCAAAAGCAAGAATGAGCCCCAGTGGAGAAGTCTATATCCTCTGTATTGGACAAGGGAAGTCAAGTCCAGTGTGTTCAAAGTTCAGTAATGGTTGGGGCACTTTCTATGGCTTAGGTGACGCAGCTAGAGAGGCTGAGTTGCTCGGTCTTTTTCGTCTTAAATACTGTATCATTTTCAGACATAGGTGAACTTTGTTATTGCAGTAATCAACAACATGAACATGTAAGACTAAACAAAATTGAAAGAGCGGCTTGCAATCACCCTTAAAGTAGAAAGAGAAGGATAGAACACAGGCCCAAGACATCAAAGTAGTCTCTCTTAAATGAAAACAATGAGCTACAATATGTGTGTTCTTACTTTTAGTCTAAGGAATTTATATAGTAGATTTAAGTCAAATGAAATGTAGAGCTAAATAGTATATATTTAAAAATATTCTAACGTGTGGACAAGCAAACCATTACTATGTGATATCGATGACCTCAAAAGCAGAGACCGCATGCACCAGCTGCCAACAACAACAATGGTAAACAAAAAAAGCTGTGTTTGTGCTGTGATTACTACTATAAGCACTACGGCAACCCAACTGGGGTTGTCTTTGACTAAGGATTTTCGCAGTCGAATATCATTCGTTAGATTTTGCCCATAGTCAAACCTATGACGTTTTTTTAATGAGAAAACAGATGATGACGATATGTCGAAATGTATACTGACTGGTCACTAGATGTAAGTAAAGTCACATGGATATGTATACAGTATGTGTATGTTCCAAGTTAATCAAATATATTTATAAAAGGAATAAAGTATTTTAGTACACTGAACTAAACAAAGGTCTGATTTGCAACTTTTTCCACCTCAAAAAAAGGCTAATACAGTTTCTGGGGTTCTCGCTTTGGCACAGCACCAAGAGGACATCAAACTTGACTAAATAGAGAAAGTAAAAGCTGTAAGAAAGTTTTTGTATGTGAACTAGTGGAAGTACCATTACCTTTGCAAAAAGAGCACTACACCTTCGAGGTGAGGTGGTGTGTGGGCCGCATCATGTCTAATTTCCAAAGTGGCTGACAGGGTGTTTTGGCCAACAAAATACACGCGATGGCACGGAGGACTTCGTGTCCCAACGAGCATCGATCACGTACCCAATGTAGACACATCCTCCCAACACTATTGATACAATGTTCCTGTGTGCAGACAAATAGATTATTTGTAAGGGAGATTTAATGCCAGACAATATGACTGTGAAGTTGATAGTCGAATCCAACTTCTCTGAATCGAATCTTTGACTATTTGAAGACCTGGTCATAATGACAACACAGGCTTATATGCTGCTTTTATTTATTTATTAGATGCCTTTTGCTGAATATGCACAAGCACTGTTTTTAATAGTATGTGATAATGCCTTTTATACTGTGTTTGGTTTTTTGTACTGTATGTGATTGTATGTCTACTTGGACGTTGGAGTCTGCAATAAAGTTTGATTGACTTCTGATTATTGGAGCCTGTCCTACATTTCTCAGTCAACTGACTGACACATTACTGCCACAAATGGTGGAAAAATACATTAAACTGAGTACCGCTGCTGCACATTTGGACCGCAGCTGAGAAACATATATTTTTTGGTGGCTCACGGTCCAACAATGAACAATGGCTTTATGGTTAGGAAATACTGGTCTAATTAATGACCAGTCCAGCCTGTACCTAACCTTTCTCCGAGTCACAAGTCAGCTGGGATAGGCTCCATTCCCCCAGCGATTCCTCAGCATAGATGATAAATGGATGTAAAGAATGTAAAGCCATGCTAGTGATTAACATTATTGTGCTAGTATTCTCATGGCATGTTATAAAAACTGCCTTTAAATTTGCACCTTGTTCTTATATTATGTATTTCATCATGCTGTTTATTCATTTATTTCCTGCCTTGTCTTTTCAATTTCCTTTTCCTGTTTGTCAGCCTCCATTGTAATCCAGAAATGGTGGTGCCAGATGCATCCATGTATGGACGGAGAAGAATGTAAGGTCTTGCCTGACTTGACCGGCTGGTCCTGCAGCACCGGCAATAAAGTCAAAACTACAAAGGTGAGCGTCTGTGTTTAAATGGTATTATTCCAGTGATTACTATTGTCCTCTTCTACTAGATTTCTGCCAGTGAAACTCTGTTCAAATACACTAGTGTGCGTTGCTTTTTCTTTGGCTTTATTTTGGGATGCTACCACAGACATGGGCAAATAAGATATAGTGATGGAAGTCAGGGCTCAGTAGTGTCAACACAAAAGTGGCATAGGGGCTTCTGTCATAGCTGCTCATGGCAAAAGTGACAATAATTATAACAGAAGTACGGAATAGCCTGGAAAGTAAGACATATTTTGTGTAATGTGGAGAGACTCAAGTAGTAATTACCTAATGTACGTCCGTCATATATCAGCGGGACCCTGAAATATATTCATTCAATTTCCATCATTCCTCTGGGAAGATGAAATCATTCTAAACATAAGCAAATCAGAAGTGATCATGTTCAACTGCGCACAATTTTCCCCGCTCTTTTAACTCGTTTTGGAATGGTGCCACTTACATATATAAAGCTCAAGTACTTAAAGTTTAAAGACCAAAACGTAACCTTATCTATATCCCATCAAAAAGCCATCTAACATTCTCATGATGTCCTCCCCCATAATATATAAATATATTACTTTCAGCTTGATTAACATTTGACGCTACTGAGATAGTCCTTCATCTTGAGCCCAATTGATTTTTTCTTTGAAAAAAATAGCTCGTCTGAATTAATGTCTGGTAAACAAAGACTCCTCACAACTAGATGACCTGCCCTTCACATTACACAAAAGTCAGTGGCGGTATGGCGTAGTGGGTAGAAAACTGAGGGTTGCAGGTTCGCTCCCCGCCTCTTGACATCCAAATCGCTGCCGTTGTGTCCTTGGGCAGGACACTTCACCCTTGCCCCCGGTGCCGCTCACACTGGTGAGTGAATGATGAATGAATGATAGGTGGTGGTCGGAGGGGCCGTAAGCGCAAACTGGCAGCCATGCTTCCGTCAGTCTACCCCAGGGCAGCTGTGGCTACAAATGTAGCTTACCACCACCAGGTGTGAATGAATGATGGGTTCCCACTTCTCTGTGAGCGCTTTGAGTATCTAATAATAGAAAAGCGCGATATTAAATCTAATCCATTATTATTATTATTATTATTATTATTATTATCTTGGGACAAGTGGCCACCTCATCGCAGAAGTAATGGCATAATAATTTAAAAATACATCTACAATTTCAGATAGTTTTCTTTGTTTTAGAAACCCTGTTTCCATATAAGTTGGGAAATTGTGTTAGATGTAAATATAAACGGAATACAATGATTTGCAAATCATTTTCAACCCATATTCAGTTGAATATGCTACAAAGACAACATATTTGATGTTCAAACTGATAAACTTTTTTTTTTTTGCAAATAATCATTAACTTTAGAATTTGATGCCAGCAACAGGTGACAAAGAAGTTGGGAAAGGTGGCAATAAATACTGATAAAGTTGAGGAATGCTCATCAAACACTTATTTGGAACATCCCACAGGTGAACAGGCAAATTGGGAACAGGTGGGTGCCATGATTGGGTATAAAAGTAGATTCCATGAAATGCTCAGTCATTCACAAACAAGGATGGGGCGAGGGTCACCACTTTGTCAACAAATGCGTGAGCAAATTGTTGAACAGTTTAAGAAAAACCTTTCTCAACCAGCTATTGCAATGAATTTAGGGATTTCACCATCTACATCCGTAATATCATCAAAGGGTTCAGAGAATCTGGAGAAATCACTGCACGTAAGCAGCTAAGCCCGTGACCTTCGATCCCTCAGGCTGTACTGCATCAACAAGCGACATCAGTGTGTAAAGGATATCACCACATGGGCTCAGGAACACTTCAGAAACCCACTGTCAGTAACTACAGTTGGTCGCTACATCTGTAAGTGCAAGTTAAAACTCTCCAATGGAAGGCGAAAACCGTTTATCAACAACACCCAGAAACGCCGTCGGCTTCGCTGGGCCTGAGCTCATCTAAGATGGACTGATACAAAGTGGAAAAATGTTCTGTGGTCTGACGAGTTCACATTTCAAATTGTTTTTGGAAACTGTGGACGTTGTGTCCTCCGGACCAAAGAGGAAAAGAACCATCCGGGCTGTTATAGGCGCAAAGTTGAAAAGTCAGCATCTGTGATGGTATGGGGGTGTATTAGTGCCCAAGACATGGGTAACTTACACATCTGTGAAGGCGCCAGTAATGCTGAAAGGTACATACAGGTTTTGGAGCAACATATGTTGCCATCCAAGCAACGTTACCATGGACGCCCCTGCTTATTTCAGCAAGACAATACCAAGCCATGTGTTACATCAACGTGGCTTCGTAGTAAAAGAGTGCGGGTACTAGACTGGCCTGCCTGTAGTCCAGACCTGTCTCCCATTGAAAATGTGTGGCGCATTATGAAGCCTAAAATACCACAACGGAGACCCCCGGACTGTTGAACAACTTAAGCTGTACATCAAGCAAGAATGGGAAAGAATTCCACCTGAGAAGCTTAAAAAATGTGTCTCCTCAGTTCCTAAATGTTTACTGAGTGTTGTTAAAAGGAAAGGCCATGTAACACAGTGGTGAACATGCCTTTTCCCAACTACTTTGGCACGTGTTGCAGCCATGAAATTCTAAGTTAATTATTATTTGCAAAAAAACATATAGTTTATGAGTTTGAACATCAAATATCTTGTCTTTGTAGTGCATTCAATTGAATATGGGTTGAAAATGATTTGCAAATCATTGTATTCCGTTTATATTTACATCTAACACAATTTCCCAACTCATATGGAAACAGGGTTTGTACTTTAGCCCAAAATTGAACAAGCACATTCTGAAAATGTACATATCACAAATACTCCTCGTGACAAAACACTTCAAGTTAGTCGAAAATTTTGAGGGAAAAAATGGTGCAGTTACAAAAACACCATTAAGGAACACAATGAACTTAGACTTTGTCTCAGTATTACTACAAAGCCATTAACCTGTACGGCAAAACCTATCTGGGATTGAACAAAATACCAAATAAATAATAACTCCTCTTGGTATCAAATACCTAATTTGTCATTTCCACATATTAATCCTGTGCTAACTCAACAAACCAGACAAACTGAGGGTTGAGTTACTCGCTCACACTGGTGAGTGAATGATGAATGAATGATAGGTGGTGGTCGGAGGGGCCGTAGGCGCAAACTGGCAGCCATGCTTCCGTCAGTCTACCCCAGGGCAGCTGTGGCTACAAATGTAGCTTACCCCCACCAGGTGTGAATGAATGATGGGTTCCCACTTCTCTGTGAGCGCTTTGAGTATCTAATAATAGAAAAGCGCAATATAAAATCTAATCCATTATTATTATTATTATTATTATCTTGGGACAAGTGGGTTTTGCTAGCCCATTACCTAGAGGGGGCGCTCTACTTCAACACCGTGGTGGTGGGAATGTGCAACTATAGGTAAATATCAACATTAACTTTTTCCACAGGCTAATAAATTAGAAAATAAAATAACAATGAATAAATCAACCATTCAGGCCTTTTTACTGCTCAGTTTGCAACACACTGATCTAATCTGATGTGCACAAGCCAGATACCTGCCATCTTTTCTGGGATGCTAGTTCATTAATGTCGGGGCTTCGGTGGGCGGGGTTTGGTGGTAGCGGGGCGTGTATATTATAGCGTCCCAGAAGAGTTAGTGCTGCAAGGGGTTCTGGGTATTTGTTCTGTTGTGTTTATGTTGTGTTACGGTGCGGATGTTCTCCCGAAATGTGTTTGTCATTCTTGTTTGGTGTGGTTCCACAGTGTGGCACATATTTGTAACAGTGTTAAAGTTATGTATGCGGCCACCCTCAGTGTGACCTGTATGGCTGTTGATCAAGTGTGTGTGTAGAAGCCGCATATATCATTGGACAGGGGCCGGCACGCTGTTTGTATGGAGGAAAAGCAGATGTGACGACAGGTTGTAGAGGACGCTAAAGGCAGTGCCTTTAAAGGCACGCCCCCAATAATGTTGTCCGGGTGGAAATCGGGAGAATGGTTGCCCCGGGAGACATTCCAGAGGGGCACTAAAAATCGTGAGGGTTGGCAAGTATGAGTATTAGCGGTGAATGCGGTGTTACAGCGGCACTGCCGCTGTATAATACCGGCGGGCCAGCTCTAATGTTCATTTGATATTGACTCAAGGGCCAAATGAAATTACACGGCGGGCCAAATTTGGCCCACGGGCCAGAGTTTGACACCCCTGCTCTAGACTCTTATTATTCTACTTGTTAATTTCCTGTCAATATCTGTTTTCTTTCTGCTGTAACGTGGTTCCATACAAACTTCTTAAACTTTACTAAGCACTTAATCCTTGGTGTTCTTAAAAGCAAGCTTAGCGCTTAGTTTAGCTATTAGCATGCCTGTTCCTGGCTTGCACTCGCTGTGTAACATGTTTAGCCTCATCCTCCAGTGATAATGATACGTGATTATGATGCTTAAGAAACTAGAAAGTCAAACTTTGGAGGTGATTATTACTAATTAGAGGAGCGGCTCCAGACTTTGTACGGAGAGATATAACTAGCTGCTTGTTGATTTTCAGCCAGGTGACCAAAAGTAAATAGTATCAGTCAAACGGGATTGGTGTTTGTGATACTGATTGGAGGTTGATCGATTGGCACATTCATAGTTAATGACACAAACCAAGAAGCTCCATCACACACAAATGCTGACGATAGTGTTTTTTAAACTACCACTCTGATTGGATAGTATTTTTTATGCTCAGTTTTACCAGGACAAAAACCTGCCTTTTCTTCTGGACAATGTGCATTTTTAAAAATACGAGCATGAGGGTCGTGAACCCAGGATGCACAGATGGCAGGCAAAGTGCAGTGAGAATCACAAAACAAAAATAGTGCAGTAGGGAAGTGTACAGGAAGCAGAGGAAGAGCTTTGCAGCATAGAGGTACAAAGCACAAAAGTCAAGCATATAAAGCATCCTGATTGGCAACCAGGAACAGTGGTGTTCTGATTGCAAATCCGGGACAGGCAAGGAAGCCAGTGCCCGCACAGGAGAAATAGTGGCAAAAGGAGGCAAACAAGAAATGGAAAAAATATTAAGAGCGGTGGACAGGAAATAGAACTAAATACTAGAAACTAATAACATTGGTCATGAGAGATCCTGAAAAAGAGTCTCAGGAAGTTCTATCTGCATCATCACTGGTCAATATGGGAAGTGGAGAGGACACAGGATATCTGTTTTGAGGCTATGTACATTTAATAAAAAGATTTATCGAATCCGTTGTCAATGTGTAAAATATAATTTGCGTCAGTGGTGACTCAGGCGTGGGCACGTCTGTGCACGGTGGAATAGGGAGAGCAGGTGCACTTTCACAGGTGCAAGGAGAAGTTGTTCAGAGAGAAGCCACACAGGCACCATAAGAGTAATTGCTGAAGCAATGGAATTACAGCACAACATCTGTCACATTCATTAGACTGCATTATGTGACTTGGGCCTTCTGTGGAGGTTTTACAATTAAGCATCATCATTTAGTTGGCAAGTAGGATATACTGAGGAACTGAGACACTGCTGGGCGTAGCCAGCCAGAGGTGGAGGGTTTAATGACCGCGGGCCATTCAACAACTCTGGGACCGATCAGACAATTATCCTGATTCTGTTGACTTTCTGCTGCATTTCTGTCTGTTTTGTCATTCCTACTGTGTCACTAACTGATCAACTTAGAGGGGAAGAGGAGCTGACTGCATCAGTGGACATTCATTTGCATTTGCAAGGTGATTTGAGATCAGTCAGCTGTTACTTGTGAGACTCTGAGGCAGATGTCACTGGCGACTGTCGCAATGAGACATCGATACCATGGCAACCGTTTGCATGACCCTGGTCGCTCGCTCTCTCTTCCTCGTTATTGTCCTGCACTTCTCTGTCCGCTCATGACCTCCCCTCCCAACATCAACATTGCATTCACCATGATTATATGTATTTGTCCAGTCTTCTTTACTTCCACACAGCTTCAGTGAGCTGTGCAAAGACGTACAGATCGTGTCTGACCACGGAAACACTAGTAAATAAGTAGCATCTGCAGGATAGCACATCATAACAGGCCTGTTCCACACATATACTGTACCTGTGGACTACAGTGACAATTAGCACTCAATTTCTGCAGATAAGTATACAACACTTCTGTTTTATATAACTGTTTCTAAATAATGACATAATAGAATACAAATCAATCATCATTTTTGCAGAAATATTGGTTTAGCGCAGGGGTGTCAAAGTCATTTTAGCTCAGGGGCTGCATGGCTGAAAATCTATTCCCAAGTGGGCCGGAATGGTAAAATCATGGCATGATAACTTAAAAATAAAGACAACTCCATATATACAAATTACTAAATAAATACAATAGATTCGGTTCGTTCATGAACCATCTGGTCATTTGAACAAATTTGATACTTTTATCAGAATCAGAATCAGATGTACTTTATTAAACGCCGAGGGGAAATTACGATGTTTTGCACAATCCCATTCAAGAGCAGACAAACATTAAAGGCCTAATGAAGTGTACTTTAGGCCTACTAGCGTCGGATAGCGCGTCTGCTATCCAAGTCAAAGTCCTCCTGGTTGTGTTGCTGCAGCCAGCCGCTAATACACCGATTCCACCTACAGCTTTCTTCTTTGCAGTCTTCATTGTTCATTAAACAAATTGCAAAAGATTCACCAACTCAGATGTCCAGAATACTGTGGAATTTTGCGATGAAAACAGAGCTTTTTGTATTGGATACAATGTGTCCGAATACTTCCGTTTCAGCGATTGACGTCACGCGCATACATCATCATACATAGACGTTTTCAACCGCAGGTTCCGCGGGGAATTTAAAATTGCACTTTATAAGTTAACCCGGCCGTATTGGCATGTGTTACAATGTTAAGATTTCATCATTGATATATAAACTATCAGACTGCGTGGTCGGTAGTAGTGGGTTTCAGTAGGCCTTTAAAGGGAGACAAAACAGGGTCGCTGACGGGTCTGCCAAATTCCGGCGCCCCTTACAAAAAAGGGGAGAAACAGGGAAACGCTGGGGGGGGAGTAAAAAGAACAAATATTCAGATTAAGCCTGGGCCCCTGGAGAGAGGGTCCAGACTGAGGCCAAGGAAGAAGAAAAAACTCATAGCCATAGCACACATAAACATGTGTGTGTAAGAGGGAAACATCAAAGAACACAAAGGACATTAAATACATTAAAAGAGCACAGCTGATTCAACCAGCTGCCACTCCAGCAGTACCATTTCCACATACAGCTACAAAAGTAAAAAAAAACAAAAAACAACAAAAATAATTAACCAATAATATATATTGCGCACACGATTCCACCATGCATAGACAAGCAACCAAACAAAAACATAATTTCCACACCCACACACACTGTGGTGGCCTCTGCGGTGTTCCACGCCATCGTCTGCTGGGGTGGGGGTAGCATGGCCAGAGACAGGAGCAGACCCAACAAAGCAACCAAGAGAGCCGACTCCAGCCTCGGCCGCCCATTAACTCTCGGCCAGTGTCCAGTCTGCATAGATGAGCGAGGATAATTTTATGGAATTATATGTAAATAGCGCTGTGGAGGGGGGCGTGGCCTGCGGGCCTGCAGCGAGGCGGGGTGTGCCAGGACCGGCCTCGAAGTCAGCGACAGGTGCGTAGATGGCCCACCTGGGCCTTGTTATCTAATCCCCTGTCGCTCTGTATAAGCAGCAACTGGGAGGAGAGACGTGGTTGGAGCTGGGGGAGTGTGAGAGCACGACGAACATTGACAAAAAGACGACTGCAGAAAAGCAATTGTGGAAGCTGCCTTCCAGTGGGTTCTCCTGACCACCAAGCATTTCCAGGCGTGCCCGTTTCATTGTTACAAGGCCGTTTTTATTCTTCCAAATAAGTCTGTTAGTGCTTTTCAGCAGTCGTCTTTTTGTCAATGTTCGTCGTGCTCTCACTCTCCCCCAGCTCCAACCACGTCTCTCCTCCCGGTTGCTGCTTATACAGAGCGACAGGTGATTAGCTAACAAGGCCCAGGGGGCCATATACGCACCTGTCGCTGACTTCGAGGCCGGTCCTGGCACACCCCGCCTCACTGCAGGCCCGCAGGCCACGCCCCCCTCCACAAGCGCTTTTCTCTAGAGCAGACCTGGGCATTCTGCGGCCCGCGGGCCACATCCGGCCCTTTGTGGGTCCCTGTCTGGCCCGCGTGAGGCCAATCATAAATTACAAAATACATTTTAAAAAGTATGTCGAGTGTGCAATACAACGGTGCTGCTTTTGTTTTGAAAAGCGTTATTTGTATTACTTCCGTGTGGACGTAGCGCGTGCATGATTGTGAGTGAATGTGAACAGCTGCAATCACAAATTACAAAATAAAGTTGAAAAAACATCTATGTCGTGCGCGCAATACAACTGTGCTGCTTTTATTTTGAAAAGTGTTATTTATGGGCGTATGTCCGTGTGTAACCTGTGAGTGAAGGTGCACAGCGACAATTGAAGCACGGTTTACACACGAGACGCTAAAAAGAGAAAAGTTGATGACGAATGGCGTGTTTTCAACAAGACATGGACTGCCAAGCAACGTTCTCTCTAAGGTGCGCGCCTGCGCAATTGCGCACTGCTCAGGCTTCCTCTGCGCACAGCAAATATATGCCGCGCACCAAATCAAATCCCATCTGAATTCTATACAAAATAAACACATTTATTTTGTGTAATTTTGCAATGCAATTCTGAGTGACAGTGACAACAAGCGGTCCTAACGGTGTTCGTCAACACCGTTCAATTGAACACCGTTCAATTATTGTAACGTCTATCGAGATGCTTCGAGGCCAGGAATTATATCGATCACTTTATTGAGCAAAACTGTTTATATTCGGCCATAACCACACCAAAAACATGAGTAAAACACTTCTATCTCGAAAAACGAGTAATTTTCTGCCGTACAAACCAGGCCAAAACCAACTTGTCATCTGTCACCAACACGCATACCACTAAACCACTGGTGCGTTTATGGCCACACAAAAAGTCGGACAACTCAAACACCACACAAAGTTACACTATGACTCCTTAGTCATACGTGTGCTTATTTTACTGTCATTTATTATTAATGTTAATTTATTGATATTAATCATGGAATGCTGTTACTAGAGAAAATTATAGGAATGCACACTTCATCCTATGCTTACATTTCATTGTGCAACATGAGGATGTTTAAGGGGAACTGAATGTGATCTCTGAAAGGGTTACAAATGATTTCCAAAGCAGTGCTTTTGGTATCAAGTTAAGTTAGGTTAAATGAAAGTGTTATTATTATTATTATTATTATTATTTATCTTACGGTATATATAAAAAATAATATTAAGCAAAATTTAATTGAAATATTGTCGATGTGGCCAGGCAGCAGTGCTCGTGTTGCTCATGCGGCCCCCGGTAAAAATTAATTGCCCACCCCTGCTCTAGAGACTCAAATTGCTTTACATATAATATACAGAACAAAAGTGATTTAAATGTAAAGATAACAAACTAAGAATCAACAGAAGAAAGTTCATTTAAAGTTCTAATCATACCCTTTCTATGTTATCCCTCTCTCTGTCTGTTGCAGTCGGTTATGCAAATGAGGCGATATGGTCATTTAGTGACTTTTCCTATCTGAGGATTTGTCAACACTGTATCCAAGTAATCCTGTGTCAAATTATTTGCTATCATCTGTTCTTTTGTTTCAGGTGACACGATAACAAAAGCGCTACTTGACCAAGAGGAACCATGGAATTTTCCAAGTGGAATGACAAATTTACTGTACAATGGAGGAAAATATGATCACACACCAAGACAAAATGCATCCTCTGTAGATGACGTGCTTGTGGCTATGGTGAGGAGACTACAACTTCGGAACACCCAGGGTACAAGTGAAATGGAATAGACTCTTATTTTGAAGCCCTGGACAAAGTGTGGATCGATCGGGACGTCAATTCTTAAGCATTTTCAAAGTATATCTCTCAACAACACATTGGTGGATGAGTGCGACGTGCAACACAAGATGTACGTAGACACACATTCTGTCCTTTTGTTAACATTTAGAGCCTCTATACTGGAACAAAGAGATATCAGCTCATAGCAAATTAGCATCAAACTGCTCTTGTGGGTCAAGTCACCGCCGCAAAGACTGTTTTGTGCGAGTCAATTTGCCGTTCTAATTAGGAATTGCAGTGTACTCTAGGACCATAACAACATATTAAAAATTCATGTATGATATTTGCACAAGTTGGAATCTTTCGGGAATGTTTTGTTTTTCCCCAGCATCACTCTGTGGAGGTCATAGAGAATTTAAAAGTGCAACTTCTTGTAAAAACCTGACATTTAAAGAGTAGATAAATATAGGAGTAAATGATGTCTCGCCAGGTTGAAAATGTGTCATCAGTTAAATTGCTGCAATATAAACTAGCAAAGTGGGATCGTCCCATTTTTTTTTTTGTAGTTCTGTGACATCTCGAATGCCCTCTGTTGAAAAGGAGACTCATAAAAGGTTGATATTGTAAATGAGGTGCAGTTGTCTTTATTAGTAACACCTGCTGTTTCCTCTCTGGACGCCTCAAGCTTGTAATGTGCAAAACAACTTTACAGAATGAGGGTCATTTGGAAGTACCTTTACGAGGAGTTGGAGGTGTTTGTGATTTCCCCCCTGAAAGCCTTTCTGCAGCAATATTTCAGTGAGATATGGTGAAATAATTGCGACAGATAATGGCGGTTCGACCCTTTCCCCCCCTCACAGGATGTGTCAGTGCTGCTGCAACCTCAAACAACCATCTTAGATCCCTCTATTAATTCTCTCCATCCTGCCTCGGCTTTTATAATCCCTTGTTTGTCTCCACCCTGACTCGGCAACACTTTTATACTAGTGAGTTACTTTTGTTTTCAGGATTTCCCAAATCCATTATTTCTTGTGCGTTCTTCCCAAAATGTGCCTGTCTGATATGTGAATGTGTCGGGTCATTGTGTCTCGGGGTAAGGCCCGCTGGGGGGACGCTCCTCTCAGAATGAGGCTCTGTGCTTTCAGTCATGCTGCTTTATGAGCTATGATAAATCTGCAGGAGATGAGTTTGTGCCTCCTCTGCTCCTGTGCTCAGCTTTGAGCCAGAGGGGGCCGGGAGGCTGGGGGACGAGGGGGGAGCAGGCCTACTAGTGGCAGGCAGCTCCACGCTCTCATTACTGAGGGGCCAGCATAGCGCCCGGCTTCTCCCGGGACCGCTGACATGGAATATTTTTAGGCCTGTGTTGCAGCACTGCGGCGTTGCCACAGTGACCTCTCGCCTCAAGCAGCTTCTAAGCAACAACTGTTTAGAACAGGGGTGCCCAAAGTATGGCCCGCCGAGTCTTTTCCTTGGGCTGGCCAAAACTACTTAAATCTAATCCATTATTATTAATTAGAGATGTCCGATAATATCGGCAGTCCGACATTTTTCATCTATTTTTACACTTTTTTTTTCTATTTCCGCAGCCATACTCCTTTGAGTCGTATAACTTGGTATATGAAAAATGCTAATTTTCTAGTTACAATTATAATTACTTTTAAAATGTCTTTCTTTAAAAAAAAGAGAAAAATTACTTTTCAGTGAAACAGTCATTTTTAAACAATACATTCGAACATGATAAGTGTATTTAAATTAGAAATGTCCGATAATATCGTTATTATCGGCCGATAAATGCTTTAAAATGTAATATCGGAAATTATCGGTATCGGTTTCAAAAAGTAAAATGTATGACTTTTTAAAACGCCGCTGTACGGAGTGGTACACGGACGTAGGGAGAAGTACAGAGCAGTTGAGTCTCCCAGTCATACTTGCCAACCCTCCCGATTTTCCCGGGAGACTCCAAATTTTCAGTGCCCCTCCCGAATTTCTCCCGATTTCCACCCAGACAACAATATTGGGGGTGTGCCGGCCCAATCACATAATATCTATGGCTTTTCACACAAGTGAATGCAACGCATGCTTGGTCAACAGCCATACAGGTCACACTGAGGGTGGAAGTACAAACAACTTTAACACTGTTACAAATATGCGCCACACTGTGAACCCACACCAAACAAGAATGACAAACACATTTCGGGAGAACATCCGCACCGTAACACAACATAAACACAACAGAACAAATACCCAGAACCCCTTGCAGCACTAACTCTTCCGGGACGCTACAATATACACCCCCCGCTATCCTCCCCCACCTGTTTTTCAACCTTTTCTGAGCCAAGGCACATTTTTTTCATTAAAAAAAAATCCCGAGGCACACCACCGGCAGAAAACACATTGACAATAAAAAGTTGTTCTCGCAATTGTTGGATATGAATTCAAACCATAACCAAGCAGGCATCACTATAGCTCTTGTCTCAAAATAGGTGTACTGTCACCACCTGTCACATCACGCCGTGACTTATTTGGAGTGTTTTCCTGTGTGTAGTGTTTTAGTTCTTGTCTTGCGCTCCTATTTTGGTGTTGATTGTCATGTACGGATGTACTTTGTGGACGCCGTCTGCTGTTCCACACGCTGTAAGTCTCTGCTGGCGTCCAGCATTCTGCTTTGGTTTACTTTGCAGCCAGTTCAGTTTTAGCATCGTTTAGCATAGCCATCCCTAAGCTTCAATGCCTTTTTTTAGCGGCACTCGCCTTTTTGTTTATTTTTGGTTTAAGCATTAGACACCTTTTTACCTGCACGCTGCCTCCCGCTGTCGTCTGCATATTGTGATCACGACAAACCATGTTCCCGACATCTGCAAAGCAAATAGCTACCTGCTGCCACCTACTGATATGGAAGAGTATTACACGGTTATTCAACAACGGCACATTTGCGGATTATAATTACTAGTTTGCAAAAAAATATTTTAACCCAATTAGGTGAAATGACATAATCTCCCACGGCACACCAGACAATATCTCATGGTACACCAGTGTGCTGCAGAACAGTGGTTGAAAAACACTGCTTTAGTGTATAAGCGCTAGTTTGGGCTCACAGCAATTAGCGAACGTTGTTGTGCAGACATGGTAAAATACGACATATGAACAGACTATGTGTGAACATTCAATAAACAATTTAAATGACGTGGCACACCAGCAGTCTTCACGGCGCTCCAAATGTTACAAATGTTCATACCGACCTCTTTCAAGCTTACAGATATAGGCATGTTCCGATCAGGGTTTTATTAGACTTAGACTTAGACAAACTTTATTGATGATTTATTTATGCTGCCGACTCCGATACCAATCATCTCCGAGTTGAGTGAGATTGGCTGATACCAATCAAGTGTATTAACTGTAATTTTTTCCATTCATTTATGGTGAGTGCTATAGACAGTTTAACAATGTCAACACACTATTTAAAATAGGTCCTTATTGTCTTTTATAACATACAATTGTTTGATCAAAACAATAGTACACAATACAAAAACTACTATCAAATACTCATTTGCTCAGTGGCCTTGTGGTTAGAGTGTCCGCCCTGAGATCGGTATGTTGTGAGTTCAAACCCCGGCCGAGTCATACCAAAGACTATAGAAATGGGACCCACTACCTCCCTGCTTGGCACTCAGCATCAAGGGTCCGAATTGGTAGTGTGTGTGTGGCAATCATTGGTACTTTAACTTTAACCTGCTCAGCGGCCTAGTAATTAGAGTGTCCGCCCTAAGATCGGTAGGTCGTGTGAGTTCAAAGACTATATTACCTCCCACTCAGCATCAAGGGTTGGAATTGGGGGTTAAATCACCAAAATGACCGCCGCTCACTGCTCCCCTCACCTCCCAGGGGATGGGTCAAACGCAGAGGGTAATTTCCCCACACCTAGTGTGCGTGTGACTATCAGTGGTACTTTAACTTTAAATTCTTTGCTTTTTGTCCTCAATGTCCTCCTGTGTCCAGGGAGTTATTTCGGTAACACTTTAGTATGGGGAACATATTCACCATTAATTAGTTGCTTATTAACATGAAAATTAGTAACATATTGGCTCTTAATTAGTCATTATTAAATACTTATTAATGCCTTATTCTGCATGGCCTTATTATACAACCACATATAAACCCTACCTAACCCTAACCCTAACCCTTTAACCCTAACCCTAACCAAATAACTCTAAATTAAGTCTTTGTTCCCCATACTAAAGTATTGCCCGTTATTTCCTGAGAAAACTACAACAAAATTATTGAGAAAACAAAATATCAAATCCTTTTTGTAACGATTTTACATGAATGCGACCACCGGTCTTGACACCACCAATTAATGGATTGTTCCGCCCTCCTCTTATGTGATGTGTACTGACTTTGACATCGCAGACACACCAACAATTAACCAAAAATTATCCTCTCTCTCGTCTCTTATTAATCTTCTTGTTAATTTCCTGTTAATATCTGCTTGCTTTCTGCTGTAACGTAATTCCATCTACACTTCTAAAACTTTACTACGCACTTATGTTTTGGTGATTGGTGTCGTTTAAAAAGGAAATAGCCTTGAAAGGGATAATGATTCTTAGGATGCTAAGAACTGCCGTTTATTTTCAGCAATGGAGGTGATTATTATCAGTTTAGAGAAGCGGCTCCACACTGTGTGGCGACACATAAATAGCTGGCACCAAAATTAAATAGTGTCAGTTCAGGATCCAAATAAAAATCTGCTTAGGACCCCAATTTAGCCACCCGTCCATCTTTTTTGCACAAATTAAAATACCTTTATTATTTACATTTACAGTAGGGGAAGGGATTCATATGGCCACATTCCTGGGTGGATCTCGCCTAAGAGGAAGGTAGGTGTCGAGACTTGGACTATGGCGTGGATTGTTCTCCCGTGGTGCAAATGATTTGGACCGGACATGGCGTGAAGTTAAATACATGATTTAATAATAGACTCAAAAAAGGAATAAACAAAAGGCGCGCACAATGGCGGAAGTACAAAACTTGGCTATAAAAACAAAAACTCCCGCAAAGGCAGAACTATGGACAAAAACAAAACTTGCAAACTATGGCATGAATAAGAAAACTTACTTGGCATGGAACTGTGAACATGGCATGAAGAAGAGTGATCATAAAGTGTGCAGAGTATAAATGTGATGTCGCCAGGCTGACCAACAGAAAATGAAAAGCTTAAATAACACAGACATGATTAACAACAGGTGCGTGACTCAAAACGTGAAGCAGGTGCGTGACATGACAGGTGAAAACTAATGGGTTGCTATGGAAACGAAACAAGGGAGTGAACAACCAGGAACTAAAAAAGGTGTCTAAAAAACAAACAGCACATGGCCAAACAAACACATGATCAACACAGACATGACAGTATGGGGTTAATCATATTTCAGTCTGCTGAAAATAATGGAAAGTGCCACTCTACACAGCAACTGTGGTCAAAGTTGGAATTGCCACAAAACACATTTTAAGATATTCAACGCTCTCCTGCCATCTGGCGACAAAAGTGGGTCGTGAACCCCGCGAATGTTCATGTTTCATGTGTCAGGTAAACACATTCTTGCCAACCTTGAGACCTCCGAATTTGGGAGATGGGGGTGGTGGGGGTTGGCGGGTGTATGTATTTTCATGTATTTCTTACAATCCGTTCATGGATGAGTATATCCGTTCGGCCACCGTGTTCAATGGAGAAGTCTGATCTACAAAATTTGCAGGCAGCATACCCCTTCTCCTTCGAGCTGTCCTGGATGAACTGAAATTATTTTTTCGAGCTTATTTCAAGCTTTATTTTTTTTCGAGCTGTCCTGGATGAACTGAAATTATTTTTTTCCAATCATTTTGGAACTTTCTAGCATACTTCTTCTTCTTACTCGTCGTCGCCATGTCTCTTCTTCCTTCTTCTGCTTCGTCCCTGTTATGTTTTTGGACATTACTACTTGCCGTGGTTTTGAAGCAATGCATGATGGGAATCCGGATGTTGTGTGTCAGTGTATTACCGTGCCGGCTGGAATAAACACACGCTGAGAAATACCTCCGTGCCTGCCTACTTTATGGGTTATAGATAAACTTATGGATAATGGAGACATATATAATAGTCTCCTTTTCAGGTTGTAGAGGACGCTAAAGGCAGTGCCTTTAAGGCACGCCCCCAATATTGTTGTCCGGGTGGAAATCGGGAGAAATTCGGGAGAATGGCTGCCCCGGGAGATTTTCGGGAGGGGCACTGAAATTCGGGAGTCTCCCGGGAAAATCGGGAGGGTTGGCAAGTATGGGTAAACGGCGATGAATGGGGCCATATGAATCCACTTCCTACTGTAGGCTATTTTTAATGAGTTTATCCCACACTTTAGCAAATTTTCTCTTTGGCCCAAGCATGCCAGCAACCCCACAAAGCACATGGGTAGAGATTCATATTGCTTTATAATACACAAAATCAAGCTAAATGATCAAGCTGAAAACCATATGAAGACTCTATGTACTTTCCATACTTTTTTGTCTTTTGCCTTCTCTCTTACACTTCCCGAGAGGTTTGTTGAGCTTGGCGCCTCGTTCCTCTCGTCCTACACGCTCTCTGCAGCAGAATCAATATTTGAGAACAATTTACGCCGCTCCCTGTTGGCTGGTGTGTGACGACGCAAACCCCCGGCTTCAGGTCTTAAAGACACAGAGCTTTCTGCCCATCGACCCGCAGGTCAGGAAGACGTGCAGCTCGCATATTTGTGGATATTTAGAACGTCAGTGCGGGATTTTTTGCAGCACAGGAGACGCACACATCCTGTTTTTGGCAACTACACTCCTAAAGGGGCCTCGAGGGATTTCATATTAGCATATTCACACATGATAGGATGCAAACTAAGCAGCTCTCCGCAGGTACTGCATATGAATTGAACTATTTTTAAACCCCCAAAATTCAGCTGGATTGAAATCTGTTAAAATGTAATCACAGTTAGTGCACGGTTGTATTGTCGGACAGGTGTTTTGGTTTGGGTGAGAATGGTGCAGCGTTTAATCTTCAAGGCGTAGTATGTCCATGCAAACATTCACTGCAAAACCTGAAGATTAAATATCTCAAATAAGGGTGATATTTGCTTATTTTCTGTCTGATAAGATAATTCTTCTAACTAAGCAGATTTTATGTTAGTGTTTTACTTGTTTTAAGGGTTTTGGTCCTAAATGATCTCAGTAAGATATTACAGCTTGTTGCTGAGATTTGATGACCTATATTGAGTAAAACATGCTTGAAACTAGAATATCAACTGTTGCAAAGCTGCGTCATCAACACTCACGAGTATAAAACTACTTTTTTTATAGTAATAATTTCTTATTTCAAGCATGAACAAAAAAATCATGACTTTGACACAATTGTGTCTCATAATTAAAACAGATGACAGCCAAATGGACTTTGCTGTTTTATTTTCAATGAAACAATAGAAAATACACTGCAAAAAGTCAGTGTTCAAAAACAAGAAAAAAACATACAAAAATTAGGGGTATTTTATTTGAACTAAGCAAAATTATCTGCCAATAGAACAAGAAAATTTGGCTTGTCAAGACATTCGAAAACAAGTAAAATTAGCTAACCTCAATGAACCCCAAAATACCTTAAAATAAGAATATTCTTTTACTGACAGATATAAGTAAGAACTTTACACTACTTTATATTAGAAATGGCAACAGCGGAGGATGAATGTCCCAAAGCAAGAAGATAGAGAAAAAGAAGAAGCTTATCGACTACTTATTGATTTTTCAGGATTTATGCAGATCCCAAATACAGATCAGCAAGTACAAAAAGATACGAAAAGTTGCCTTTGCATAATATTTCAAAACAAAACGCCAGATAATATGTCTTACCTTATACACACACCATAATAATACTCGTATGTTGAAGCACAGTACAATCCATCAAGCAGTGCGGCTTCATAGCTTACCAAAGTCGTACTAAAACATTTTGATAGATTTTTGAGCGCCGTGTATAATGTTCTATATTTTCAATGGAACATAGAAAATGTTGGTGTTGTTTACTTGAGACATATTGCCGTCATAGTGCACCCTACACTTATCTCTTATGTTTGACTGTCATCTACTCGTCACACTTATCATTATACCGTGTACCAAATAAAATAGCTTTGAGGTGGGTAAGCTCAACCAAACGTATTCCTTACATGAGGCGCACCGAGTTATAAGGCGCACTGTCGAGTTTTGAGGGAAAGAAAAGGATTTTAAATGCGCCTTATAGTCCGAAAAATTCGGTACTCACACTTCTACATGTTGATCAATCACAGTAAATAAATTGCATGCAAACTTTTAATTAACTTTAGAAAAGACCTCAATATTTTGAATACAAATTCAATTTTATTGTCAGATTGTCATACAGGAACATTTTATGCTATGTTTATGTACATTTTATTACTTGAATCATTTATTTCTTCAAACAGTTTTGTCTAAAGTACCATCAGGATGCATTTTGAAGCCAGCAGGCACTCCTGTCGAAGTCTCCTCACTCATCTTTGCACTGACGTATGCATTGACCTGATCACTGACCGAATAACAACCAGGTAAACGGATGCATCCTGAAGAGACTGTCAGAAAGTGGTTTGAAGATGGTCTGAAAAACATAATCTATGCAACATTTTTACCAATGTTATGTAGACCAGTGGTGCCCAACCACCGGGCCGCGCAAGAAATTAAAAAAAAACTTTTTTTTTTCTTTTTTAAAAATTAAATCAACATAAAAAACACAATATGTAGATTATATATCAATATAGATCAATACAGTCTGCAGGGATACAGTCCGTAAGCACACATGATTGTATTTTGTTATGAAAAAAAATAAAAAATCCCTCCCCGGTCCAAATTTTCAGCTACAAAAAGTTTGGGGACCACTGATGTAGACCATGTACTATATTTTCAATGGAACATATGAAATGTTGGTGTTGTTTACTTGATTGAGACATATTGCCATCATAGTGCAGTCTACACGTATCTCTTATATTTGACTGCCATCTACTAGTCACACTTATGTACCAAATAAAATAGCTTCTAGGTGGGTAAGCTCAACCAAACGCATTCCTTACATTAGGCGCACCGTCGGGTTTTGAGTAAAAAAAAAGGATTTTAAGTGCGCCTTATAGTCATACGGTATAGGTCCTGACGTTGAGCAACTCAAACCTAAAGTTAACGTTTAATCAATTTTGGTTTGATTTCGACCATTGAATTTTGGTCATTTCCCAACCATCCATCCATCCATTTACTACCGCTTGTCCCTTTTGGGGTCGCGGGGGGTTCTTTAGCCTATCTCAGTTGCATTCGGGTGGAAGGCGGGGTACACCCTGGACAAGTCGCCACCTCATCACAGGGCCAACAAAGATAGACAGACAACATTCACACTCACATTCACACACTAGGGCCAATTTTAGTGTTGCCAATCAACCTATCCCCAGGTTTAAAGTTAAAGTACCAATGATTGTCTCACACACACACTAGGTGTGGTGAAATGTGTCCTCTGCATTCGACCCATCCCCTTGTTCACCCCCTGTGAGGTGAGGGGAGCAGTGGGGAGCAGTGGGGAGCAGTGGGCAGCAGCGGTGGCCGCGCCCGGGAATAATTTTTGGTGATTTAACCCCCACTTCCAACCCTTGATGCTGAGTGCCAAGCAGGGAGGTAATGGGTCCCATTTTTATAGTCTTTGGCATGACTCGGCTGGGGTGCATGTCTTTGGAGGTGGGAGGAAGCCGGAGTACCCGGAGGGAACCCACGCAGTCACGGGGCGAACATGCAAACTCCACACAGAAAGATCCCGAGCCCGGAATTGAACCCAGGACTACTCATGACCTTCGTATTGTGAGGCACATGCACTAACCCCTGTGCCACCGTGCTGCCCCATTCCCAACCAATACAACTTTAAAACAACATGCTTTTTGATGACATTTCCCAACCAAAAACGTGGATCCAACGTCGGACATCAACGTGGTCTCTC